>NC_085009.1:32651636-32664136 GCF_963854185.1 Sardina pilchardus | reverse complement strand
TTTAGTAACCCGGTATAACCTACAATAGCATGATGCAGCATACTCTATCTGATTTAGTAACCCGGTATAACCTACAGTAGCAGCAGCATACTCTATCTGATTTAGTAACCCGGTATAACCTACAGTAGCAGCAGCATACTCTATCTGATTTAGTAACCCGGTATAACCTACAGTAGCATGATGCAGCATACTCTATCTGATTTAGTAACCCGGTATAACCTACAATAACATGATGCAGCATACTCTATCTGATTTAGTAACCCGGTATAACCTACAATAACATGATGCAGCATACTCTATCTGATTTAGTAACCCGGTATAACCTACACTAGCAGCAGCATACTCTATCTGATTTAGTAACCCGGTATAACCTACAATAACATGATGCAGCATACTCTATCTGATTTAGTAACCCGGTATAACCTACACTAGCAGCAGCATACTCTATCTGATTTAGTAACCCGGTATAACCTACACTAGCAGCAGCATACTCTATCTGATTTAGTAACCCGGTATAACCTACACTAGCAGCAGCATACTCTATCTGATTTAGTAACCCGGTATAACCTACACTAGCAGCAGCATACTCTATCTGATTTAGTAACCCGGTATAACCTACAGCAGCAGCAGCATACTCTATCTGATTTAGTAACCCGGTATAACCTACACTAGCAGCAGCATACTCTATCTGATTTAGTAACCCGGTATAACATACAGTAGCAGCAGCATACTCTATCTGATTTAGTAACCCGGTATAACCTACAATAACATGATGCAGCATACTCTATCTGATTTAGTAACCCGGTATAACCTACACTAGCATGATGCAGCATACTCTATCTGATTTAGTAACCCGGTATAACCTACACTAGCATGATGCAGCATACTCTATCTGATTTAGTAACCCGGTATAACCTACAATAGCAGCAGCATACTTTCTGATTTAGTAACCCGGTATAACCTACACTAGCAGCAGCATACTCTATCTGATTTAGTAACCCGGTATAACCTACAGTAGCAGCAGCATACTCTATCTGATTTAGTAACCCGGTATAACCTACAATAGCATGATGCAGCATACTCTATCTGATTTAGTAACCCGGTATAACCTACGCTGTGAGCAGCAATAAAATAATGTTTCCAAAATCACTTCAGTGGTTCATCAACTCGTAACAGTGTACGACACTTAGGTTTTGATACCAATCGCCATACCTGCTCTAATATAAACTGGTTTTGATACCGATCGTCATCATACCTGCTCTAATATAAACTGGTTTTGATACCGATCGTCATCATACCTGCTCTAATATAAACTGATCGTCATCATACCTGTTCTAATATAAACTGGTTTTGATACCGATCGTCATCATACCTGTTCTAATATAAACTGGTTTTGATACCGATCGTCATCATACCTGCTCTAATATAAACTGGTTTTGATACCGATCGTCATCATACCTGTTCTAATATAAACTGGTTTTGATACCGATCGCCATACCTGCTCTAATATAAACTGGTTTTGATACCGATCGTCATCATACCTGCTCTAATATAAACTGGTTTTGATACCGATCGCCATCAAACCTGTTCTAATATAAACTGGTTTTGATACCGATCGCCATACATACAGTACTATGGTTGATTCGGTGGTCTAGGTGGTCAAGCATCAACACAATAATGATCACACACACACTGTATTTTTGTATATTTAAAAAGAGAAAAAAACAAGTTTGACACAAGTTCATAAATAAAGGCTCTGGAAAAGTTCAGTACAAAATGGCAACCCTAGAGACGTCCTCTACAAAGTGCAGCAGCTCCTAAAGACACGACGCTTCCAGGAGAACATGTAGAACATCAGCCTGAGGGGAACCCACCAGGAGAACATGCCTGAGGGAACCCCACCAAGAGAACATGCAGAACATCAGCCTGAGGGGAACCCACCAGGAGAAAATGCAGAACATCAGCCTGAGGGGAACCCCATCAGGAGAACATGCAGAACATCAGCCTGAGGGGAACCCCATCAGGAGAACATGCAGAACATCAGCCTGAGGGGAACCCCTCTTGGGTGCGGATCCTGTTCAGAACCCTCCTTGGTCTGCCGTAGAACCGCTTGGGACACCGCACTGGTTTGGTCTAGATCTCTACTGTCTGGAAAAGAGGCGTTTGCCAGAGTGTGTGTGTCTCTATGTGTGTGTGTGTGTGTGGGTGTATTTAAGACAATCAGAAGGTTTCTGTGGGCTCTGTTCCCTCGATTGTATGTGAAAAATAGACGTGCTTCAGTTTTGGTCCTTGTCCATTTGCCTGACAGCTGTCACACACACACACACACATACACAAAAAGTATTCAAATTTTGCCCTACAGCTGTCATGGCTTCAGAAATAGTATTCTAATGTTCTGTCTCTCTCTCACACACACACACACACATTGGCACTGAATAAACTGACTGAATAAAGGAATAATGGCGTTGGCATTGAGAGCTGGTTGCGCTGGTGTCTGCCTACTGGCTGCTACGCGCTCAGCTCTCATTCAAGGACATCAAACAGCTGCCCGCGCGCGCCTGTGTGTGTGTGAATAGGAACACACTTTAACATCCCCCGCCTGTGCAAGTACACACACACACACACACACACACACACACAGTGGCTGAATAGGCAACACCTGCTGAGAGGCGAGTGTAAAAGAGCGGCCGACCTGTGAACTGTTTCATGCCTCACCAGAGACGGAGCGCACACACACACACACTCTCACACGTCTGGTTTTCGCTGTGATTGACATGGCTAATCTCTAATCTGCTCCAGATTTATGGTCCGTATTCAGATGTGCTTCTCTAATCTGCTCCAGATTATGGTCCGTATTCAGATGTGATTCTCTAATCTGTAATCTGCTCCAGATTGGGCTGAATGTAGCAAAGGTGTTTCCACATGTTCTCTTCTGGAAGGCGCCGTCGTGTGTTTTATAGATAATAAACGTCAATATAAGATGTGTGTGGCACAATAAAGTGACAAACAAAACAGTCTCTCTCATGAAAAGTGTTGACTAAGATACAAACACACAGGCGTGTGTGTGTGTGTAGACCGGTGTTAACACACACACACCAACACACTAAGATGTGTGTGTGTAGACCAGTGTTAACACACACACACCAACACACTCAGATGTGTGTGTGTAGACCGGTGTTAACACACACACACACCAACACACTCAGATGTGAGTGGACATGCACACTAGGGTGTACCTACCTGCTATAGTGTATTCTAACATACACACACAAAGCTGTGTGTAGAATGTTAACACACACACAGATGTGTGTGTGGTCATGCTCTCTGAGGAGCTCCTAGCTGCTACAGTGTATACGGTGCTATGTGTGTGTGTGTGTGTGTGTGTGTAAACATTCTGAAATGTATAAATAACTTCCCTGTCAGCTACCTGTGAAAGTGAACTACACAAACTTACAGTTTAAAAAATAAAACTATAAAACTATGGCAATAAATAAAGCTTAGTGTCAATGCCACCTCTATGAGGGGTTGGGGTGGAGGGAAGGGGCACGTTCGAGAGGGAAGAGTTCATGGGTGCACTGCTGGAGGGAAGGTGCACGTTCGAGAGGGAAGAGTTCATGGGTGCACTGCTGGAGGGAAGGGGCACGTTCGAGAGGGAAGAGTTCATGGGTGCACTGCTGGAGGGAAGGGGCACGTTCGAGAGGGAAGAGTTCATGGGTGCACTGCTGGAGGGAAGGGGCACGTTCGAGAGGGAAATGTTCATGGGTGCACTGCTGGAGGGAGGTGAATATGCCCAAGGAAGGACTAAGGAACGTGAACATGTGGAGTTGGACCATGATGAACATGCCCTTGGAACATGGACAAGGGAATAGGAACACCCCCTGTGGAATGTGGGGTAACGGAACACCCCCTGTGGAATGTGGGGTAACGGAACACCCCCTGTGGAATGTGGGGTAACGGAACACCCCCTGTGGAATGTGGGGTAACGGAACATCCTCTGAGTGACGCGTGTCACAGCGAGCCGTTGAGGAGGTCAGCCTCGTCGCCCTGCTCGGCCAACAGCTGCCAGTTCTGCCTGTTCTTCCTGCAGCCCTCCAGCAGGGGGAGACAGTCCTCAGACAGGCCCGACAGCGTCTGGGAGAGGGAGAGGAAGAGAGGGAGAGAGGGAGAGAGAGAGAGAGAGAGAGAGAGGGAGAGGGAGAGAGAGAGGGAGAGAGGGAGAGGGGGAGAGAGAGAGGGAGAGGGAGAGGGAGAGAGAGAGGGGGAGAGGGAGGGGGAGAGGGAGAGAGGGAGAGGGAGAGAGAGAGAGGGAGAGGGAGAGGGAGAGAGAGAGAGGGAGAGAGAGAGAGAGAGGGAGATAGGGAGAGGGAGAGGGAGAGGGAGATAGATAGATAGATAGAGTCTTAGGTGCTGTGTCCACCAAACACGTTGTTTGCGCCGACGGCGACAATTTTCAATATGAAGTCTATGTAGCTCAGCGTTCACAGCGCTGAACGCCCCCCGCAGAAAAAAGCTCTCGGCGCTGACGCTTTTTACCGCAGCGCTCAGAGCGCTCAAGTTGAAATCTGTTCCACTTTTAGAACAGCGCCGGGCTCGTCAATGTCACTTCTCGTTATAAACCGTCTCCGGTTTTGGTAACTTAGCAACAATAAACACTTCTCGAAGCGCCGAGAAAAGCGTTTTTTACTGCTCTCAGCGTAAAAAACGTGATTGGTGGACACAGCACCTTATTGTCCTATAAGGATATTCTTCTTCACACGTCAAAACATTCCATAAAAAGACAGCAGCATTTGATGTTCACATCACAGTCTCATACATATAACATATCACACATCACATCACACATAACATATAACATAAACATATCATGTGACACCCACCATACACCCCCTCCCTTCTAGTTCCCCTCCCCCTCAACACAGTGCAAGCAAAAGTGGACAGTGCAGACGGCATAGACACAAAAGAATAGAGGGGATGGATTATTGTCACCGGAGTTTGTTAAGTGCAGTGATGGCTGAGAGTACAAAACTTTTCTTAAAGTGTTTTTTTTTCCAGTCCAGGGCTCTGTATCTGCGGCCAGATGGGAGTAGGGTGAAAAACCTGTTCAGGGGATGGTCAGGGCTGCTTGCCATGGTGCGGGCAAGGCGTGTGGTGGCTGTGTCATTTGCATCAGTGAGGCTGGGGGTGGGAAGCTGTATTATTTTGGATGCTAAGTGTGAGTTTTTAAATGAGTTTGTTCTTGCTGGTGACATTTAGTATAGTGAAGAAACAGAGAGAGAGAGAGAGAGAGAGAGAGAGAGAGAGAGAGAGAAGGAGAGAGAGAGAGTAACACTGCGTCAGCCTCTGGAATACCTTAGTGCTCTCTGATCATACTCAACGCTGACGCCTTATTGGCCACATGCTCTCTGATCATACTCAACGCTGATGCCTTAGTGGCCACATGCTCTCTGATCATGCTCAACGCTGATGCCTTATTGGCCACATGCTCTCTGATCATACTCAACGCTGATGCCTTATTGGCCACATGCTCTCTGATTATACTCAACGCTGATGCCTTATTGGCCACATGCTCTCTGATATTCAGTGCTACTCAGTGCTGCTGTGCAACAGTAGCAGGAGTTTGTAGAAGTACGTTTGCACTATATGTGTTTATGGAAGAGGCACGGGCATGGTGAGTGTTGGTTACACAGGGCAAGTTTCGGAAGTGAAGCCGCTAGCTTGGAGCTGTAGCCGCTAGCTTGGGACTGGAGCCGCTAGCTTGGAGCTGGAGCCGCTAGCTTGGGACTGGAGCCGCTAGCTTGGGACTGGAGCCACTAGCATGGAGCTGGAGCTGCTAGTTTGGGACTGGAGCCGCTAGCATGGAGCTGGAGCCGCTAACTTGGGACTGGAGCCGCTAGCTTGGAGCTGGAGCTGTTAGCATGGCGCTGGAGCTGCTAGCTTGGGACTGGAGCCACTAGCTTTGAGCCATAGCCGCTAGCTTTTAAGGGTCCCTTGAATCTCATGGATGTGAGTTTGGATCTCTGCTGCTGGTGCTTTGGGGCCGTGGTGTTAAGTGCTGGGTGCCGGTGTGTGTGTGTCTGTGTGTACACCTCGTAAAGCTGAGTGCATGTGTGTGTGTGTGTGTGTATGTGTGTGTGTACAGTATGTGTGTGAGTGAGTGTGTACCTTGCAGAGCTGAGTACAGGAGTGTTTGTGCGTGTGTGTGTGTGTGTGTGTGTGTGTACCTCGTAGAGCTGAGTGCAGATGCCGTCGATGAAGGAGACCTGCATGCTGGGGATCTGATCACGCTTCTCTCGGTTCATCAGGTCCTGAGGGAGAACAACGTTAATAGGACTGTGTGTGTGTGTGCGTGTGTGGGTGGGGGTGTGTGTGTGTGTGTGTGTGCGTGTGTGGGTGTGTGTGTGTCTACCACACAGGGACAAACAAACAGCATCCAAGAATGTCCACCCAGAAACAAACACAAAATCAAATAGGACTAAGTGTTATTAATGTTATAGATTAAAACAAATCTAGTTGGTGTTGTTTTTAGTATAAAGACAGATCTCTTGCAAGATCATGTTGAATTTAATATGAGGTTGCCTTAAGGTATCCTATCAAGACAAATTTGCTTAACGCACTGTCAGCCAAATTGGCTGTTTTTTCATGATGAAATGTCTTAAAATTCGTGAAACTATAATTCAATTAAGTCAACTGATTTTACGAGAAAGCACTAGGTAGGTCTCTTTACACTAAAACAATACCAGCTAGATATGTTAGATAGCAGGTTCATCTAGATTGGACGCTATAACATGAGTAGATCCATGAGGATACAATATAGGAACGTACGATCGGCTCAATGTTCAGCTCTCTCCTCTCCTTGTCTCCTTGCTCAAAGAACTCTGTGGCCACCAGCTCCGCTATCTGAAAAGCAAAATCAAGATGAACAACTCTGTAATGCAGATTATTAAATCCATAATCCAGATTAACAACTTCATAATCCAGATTAACAACTCCATAATCCAGATTAACAACTCTGTAGTGCAGATCAACTTCATGATCCAGATTAACGACTTCATAATCCAGATTAACAACTCTGTAATGCAGATCAACTTCATAATCCAGATTAACGACTTCATAATCCAGGTTAACAACTCCATAATCCAGATGAACAACTCTGTAATGCAGATGAACAACTCTGTAATGCAGATCAACTCCATAATCCAGAACAACTCCGTAATTTGAGCCTCTACTCTACGGTCTCCTTTAGCAGTGACCTTGATCTGAGTGACCTTGAGCTGAGTGACCTTGAGCTGAGTGTCCTTGATCTGAGTGACCTTGAGCTGAGTGACCTTGAGCTCTTCCCAGTCTGGCGGTGAGAGGCGTAATAGAATGAAGGGCTGTGGCCACCAAAGAGTCGTTAATTAACTCTAATCAGCGCAGAGCCGGCAGGGCCTGGCTGCATCTGTGGGCTGTGTGTGTGTGTGTGTGTGTGTGTGTGGCGGGTCCTCTGCCCCAAGGTGGTTCAGGACAATCAACACAGGAAACCCAGCCTCAGACAGCACACACACACACACAATACACCTCATCTCACACACACACACACACACACAGGGCACAATGTAGCCCGATACAGCTCATCACACACACACACACACACACACGCACACACACACACACACACACACACACACACACACACACACACACACACACACACACACACACACACACACACACACACACACACACACACACAGGGCACCATGTTTAGCCCCATACACCTCATCACACAAACCTCCACCAGTGTGCACAGTAGCATCCACCTTTATAGAGAGCCGAAGTCCCGCCCCTTCCGTTTGCCTCCATGGGACCTATCTTTGGAATTTTTTTTAATGGCAGTCAATGGGGAAAGATAAATTATTTTCTGGTCCCGATTGTCTTGAGTCTTGAATTTAGGCCAGTCAATCTAGCGTTTGACCCATAACTAATTGCAATAGTAATCATTCAAAGTTTTTTGTGATCCCTAGGTATATCTAATTAACATATAAAAAATCTACCCATTTATATTTAGTGGAACATACTTTTTTTCAAGGTCAAAGGTAGCAATTTCCAATGCATTTTTCCATTGGGATTTACTACTGGTGAAATGGGTAAAATTTTAAACTATAGATATCAAATTGAAACTTTCACAGTTGTTTACTCACATTAAGGCAAAGATTTTTTTGTATTGCAAGTTTTCTGAAATGTGATGTTTAGATATGCAAAAGAGACCAGTTTTACCTAAATATGCAATAATTTGCATATATTTCTAGAAAACTAAATCTGAACAATAGGTACAGTCAGCTTCAAAATAATTGCTGCAATTTGCTTCTATATTGGATACCAAAAGCCTATGCAAAGGGAATATTAGATATTACTTCATATCACCTCAGAAATGAGGAAATCAAGTCAAGTCAAAATCAATGCGTTTCAATGGAAGTACATTATAGAACAAATGATTGTCAATGATATGGTATGATGGAAGTATCTCAGTGCATGCCAACTCACTTGATATGTTTATGTCTAAAGGTCAATATCTTCTTTATGTGACTTGGCATGAATTGAGATACTTTCATCATACCATATCATTGACAATCATTTGTTCTATAATGTACTTCCATTGAAACGCATTGATTTTGACTTGACTTGATTTCCTCATTTCTGAGGTGAAATGAAGTAATATCTAATATTCCCTTTGCATAGGCTTTTGGTATCCAATATAGAAGCAAAATGCAGCAATTATTTTGAAGCTGACTGTACCTATTGTTCAGATTTAGTTTTCTAGAAATATATGCAAATTATTGCATATTTAGGTAAAACTGGTCTCATTTGCATATCTAAACATCACAAAACTTGCAATACAAAAAATATTTGCCTTAATGTGAGTAAACAACTGTGACATTTTCAATTTGATATCTATAGTTTAAAATTTTACCCATTTCACCTGTAGTAAATCCCAATAGCAAAATGCATTGGAAATTGCTACCTTTGACCTTGAATAAAAGCATGTTCCACTAAATATAAATGGGTAGATTTTTAATATGTGATGCAGGAGGGTTTAAGGATCAATAAAAAGTATGAACCATTACTATTGCAATTAGTTACAGGTTTGGCCCTTTTTTGAGCTAGATTGACTGGCCTAATTACCCATATGATGTTTGTCAATTTTAATGACAATTTTTCATGTAAAGACAAGTATGTCGTAACTAGTGAATGACAACATTGTGAAAGATCGTGTTTCCAACGACTACAAACACATCAGTCGCGTTAGTGACGTTAGACCAATTCACAGCCACGGGCGCCAGCAACAGGTCTTATTTGAGCTTCCCCCTTGCCGATGAAAATATCATGAGTCAGAGGATTAAACACATCAGATAAGTTGTATTTCATTCATAGACTGTACTAACACTACTGTTTAGTGACTTAGCTGGCAGCAAGATGTAACCGTTAACTAGCATAATAGCTAGCTAACTAGCCAGCCTCTCGTTTGCTAGTTGGTGACGTGCATCGTTTGAGACGAGAGATGTAGTCCACTGAACGGATTCGCACAAAAATTACATAACTTTTAAAGTCTAACGAAAAACAGAACTTTATTAATGTGAAAAATTATCTTTTAAATTCCCACACATCATATGTGAAATGCACGGTCCAACTCGAACAGGACCAAAAAATAATTGTTATCTCTCCATTGACTCTCGTGCATAAAAAAATCGCGAAATAGGTCCCATAGACCGGAAGTAGTTCGGGCGTGACTTCGGCTCTCTATGCACCACAACGCTCACCACACACCAGCTGGAGGGAATTAGAGCATGTGTGGAACTCAGAACTATGGGCCAATTACAGCGTGTGTGGAACTCAGAACTTTGGGCCAATTACAGCGTGTGTGGAACTCAGAACTTTGGGCCAATTACAGCGTGTGTGGAACTCAGAACTTTGGGCCAATTACAGTATCTGTGGAATTCAGAACTTTGATAGTTTTCTCATGTGAAACGAGGCAATATTAATTTTTTGGTTAGGTGATGTCATAGCCTTCATCGGAGACGCACCTTCTTCTGCACTGGCCAGGGTTTGGTGATGGCAGAGATGTCACACGCGGTCATCAACATGGACCTGCAGAAGAGTGCAGACACAACATTCTCATTTACTGATCCAGCACACGCACGCACGCACGCACGCACGCACGCACGCACGCACGCACGCACGCACGCACGCACGCACACACGCACACACACACACACACACACACACACACACACACACACACACACCCACCCACCCACCCTCACCTGAGCAGCTCCCTGTGGTAGCCATCCTCCCACTCAAACTCGTTGCTGTGGGCCAGATCAAAGAACTCCCCCCGCTTCCTGAGAGAGAGAGAGAGAGAAGGAAAGAGAGAAAAGGAGAGAGAGAGGGAATGGTTTAATTGAATGGAGAGAGGGATAGAGATTGAAATGAGAGAGTGTGTGTGTTAGAGCGGTGCACAGATACACAGACACAATCACAAGCGCAATTTGACGATCATGAAATAAAACTCAAACTACTTGTGAACGTAGGTTATGGAAGATTGGTCATTTCTAGGAAGAATGGAAGTCTAAGTGGATAAAGTGAAAGTGAAAATAAGACACGAATAGTGACTCTGTTGACTTTTAAAGTTCCTCTTATTGACGCATTTAAGCGTAATTTGGATTACGGTTGGTAATATTTCACTGCATGTGGATGGGAATGGGCAGTTTGTCCATACTGTACCTAATTCCACACATTATACATTCATCCATGTTCCAAAGACACATTCTGATTACTCATCTGATTTGAAGGCTAACAGGAATACACTGGAGAACCCTTTTGCAATTATTGTTATTAACTTGCAAACAGGTGGAGACTTGAGTTGGCATCACCTACGCAGATAGGCGTCTATAATAGTGGCATGTGTGTCTGTGGGACACACACAACCAGACAGACAGACAGACAGGCAGACAGACAGACAGACAGACAGGCAGGCAGACAGACAGAAGGACAGACAGACAGACAGACAGACAGGCAGACAGACAGGTAGGCAGACAGACGGACAGACAGATAGGGTTGCAAAATTCCGGGAATTTTCAAAGTTGGAAACTTTCCATGGGAATTAACGGGAATATACGGGAATTAACGGGAATAAATGGGAATTAATGGGAATAAACTGGAAATATTGTATCTGGCAAGTTAGTATATAACAGAGACCTTAATGTAGTTGGAAAAAACCCATCTTTCAGCATAATGTTAGTTAAAACAACCTGATTTACTGTAATGCAAATTCAGTTGAATTTCTACCCTGCACACAGGTCAATTACATGCACACAACAATCAACATAGGCTACTAGACATATAGGAAACCTAATTTTCCCGGTGAAAATGTCATTGCAAACGTTATCTCATGTGGGAATAACTGGTGGGAAACTGGGGGAAGTTTGCAAACAGAGTCGCCCAGTTCTTGGCGTGTCATCACTGTTGTCCTCATGTAAATGGAAGAACATCATTTTGCATAAGCTCTAATGGCATGGTTTATAATCATATGGTCATATTACTGGTCTGATTTAGCTTGGCACTTTTAAAATAATCACAATCTGTGAGGTTTGGGGTCATACATGTATGTAATATCGGCATTTTTTGGCCAACCGAGGATTAAAATAAATTCATTAAACATTTTTGTAACAAGTCGAGTTAAGTCAGTGTTCACGGCAGTCTTGGCTAGCTAATGTAAACTGCTAGTAAAAAACAAAATTCCCGTGAATTCCCATTAATTCCCTAATTTCCTGTAATTCCATAAAAGTTTCCAATTTTGAATATTTCCAAAATTCCCCAGCTTAACTTCCCATGGGAAATTTCCAGAAAGTTTCCGGAAATTTACCGGAAATTTTCCGCCCCTTTGCAACCCTACAGACAGACAGACAGACAGACGGACAGGCAGGCAGACAGGCAGGCAGGCAGACAGACAGACGGACAGAAGGACAGACAGACAGACAGACAGAAGGACAGACAGACAGACAGACAGAAGGACAGACAGACAGACGGACAGAAGGACAGACAGACAGACAGACAGACAGGCTTGGGCACCTACTTCATGTAGAGCGCCAGGTCAGTGGCCAGGATGGCCTTCTCAATCATCTTCAGAGTGACCTTATACTCGTCCAGAGACAGCCCACTCAACACCTGGCTACCCTGAGAGGGAGAGATGGAGAGAGAGAGAGAGGGAGAGGGAGAGATGGAGAGAGAGGGAGAGAGAGAGAAAGGGGTGCGAGAGAGATGGAGAGAGAGAGAGAGAAAGGGGTGAGAGAGAGGGAGAGAGAGGGGTGAGAGGGGAGAGGGAGGGAGGGAGGGAGGGAGAGAGAGCACATGGGAGAGTCAGATCAAAGTGACAGAGTAGTACAAAAGACCTTCACTAAACTTTCTAAAACAGATAGCTCCGGTCCTTGATTGTGATTGGCTGAATCGCGTTCGATGCCGTT
>NC_085009.1:32636636-32641636 GCF_963854185.1 Sardina pilchardus | reverse complement strand
ATGAACCAGAAACACAAACAGATCCTATTTGGATCACTGGAGGGGATCCACCAAATCACTACTTTGCTATAAAGTGCCAAATATCAATTTGCCTGGACTCACTCACATTGGGGACAATAAGTATTTGACCCCATGCTAAAGTTGACTTATATAGAGGAATATAAAATATTTTTTTTCTAAATTGATCTTAATGTCTTAATTAAAAAAATGAGTAAAAATCCAAACTTTAAGGACACCAGTCTTCTTTGTGAATGAAGAATGTATCGTAAATAAATAAATGTTCTGCCTTAAAATACAGGTATTTTACAAGTATTTGACCCCTATGTGAAACTCCCATAGAAGCAGGAATATTTTGTATATATTTTTATTTTATTTTCATATTTTACCAGTTATTTCATGGATCCAGGATACTGTGCATCCTGAGAAAGTTCCCTTGGCCGTTGGAATTAAAATAGCCCCACGTCATCACATACCCTTCACCATAGCTAGAGATTAACATGGTGTTTTTTTTCCAGTAAGCCTATTAGCCTGTTTGATGCTCATTGAGCTCAATGCAAATGAAACAGGCTAATAGGCTAACTGGAGAAAACACCATGCCAATCTCTAGCTATGGGTATCTAGCATGGGTCCAAATACTTATTTCCCCCGCTGCATGAACTTCAGTCTTATCCCATCCTTAATCCATAGGGTTTATTATGACGTCGGTCCACCCTTTGCAGCTATAACAGCTTCAACTCTTCTGGGAAGGCTTTCCACAAGGTTTAGGAGTGTGTTTGTGGGGATTTTTGAACATTCTTCTACAGATGGTACGGGTTGAGAATGCTCCTTTCATTCCCGCACATCGGGACTCCCGAAGCATCGGGAAAACTGCAACCGCAAGGGGGCAACATAGACCGCCCGAGTTTTCGAATGTTTACAGCCTACCTCACAGCTCTCTCACTCGACGTAGCCTATAACTCAGTCAGTCCAGCAGAGATGCCAGAGCAACGTTTTGGTCAACGGAGAGGGAGAGAAATGCTCCGCATATCCGTCTCATTTAATCATTAAAATGAAAGTGATTGGCGAAATTAATCAAACGACGTTTCAATAAACTATTGTTGAAATGAATGAAAATGGTTTTAGAAACCTATAGGCCTATCAGAAGGACTATTTCCTTCAATTCAACCTGAAATAGGCTACTCGAAAGGCAACCTTAGATTAATTCATGAATTCATTACGGTTACAAGACCGCATTTCCGTGAATAGGCTATTATTGTCAACGTCAAGGCAAAGACGAAAGAGATGGACAAGATGGACATTTTGGCAACATTTACATGCTAGGAATACTTAGAAATGTGTAAGCTATTTTAAAACGGAGGCTTGTTCATTTTAACCGGCGACGTTTCAAGTACATTTCCCGAATAAAGCCTATTAAAGTTCACATCCAGCTGTGGCGCAAGTGGTTGATGCTTAGGTATTGTATGCCAGCGACCGGGGTTCGAAACCTAGTCGAAGAACTTCTCCGGAACCCATCAAAAGAAAATGCATCAATTTATTAAAAGAAACGAAAGACTTCCTGTTTTGAGATTCTTTTTATGTTTGCGATGTCTGCTGAAAAGAAAAGTTAATAGCCTATGTTAATTCGTGGTTCAGCGCGCACTCACACACATTTTTACATTGACATAGTGTCGGGCTCAAGTGTCGTGTCGTCCTCAGTGCCGCATATAGGCTATAATGTAGTGACCTGGTTAGACGAGTGTGGGGGAGGGGGAATGATCGCACAAGACAATAATGCTCTTCATGAAATGGATCTCACAGGCGGCTGTCTGTTTTTAAATGTAGCCTAGCCTACTACACCACTTGCGAAATCGGACGTGGCACATAGCCTAATTATTTAGGCTACTGGATAGCAAATCCATAGACTTTGTTCATCCTATATCCTTAAAATGAAAGTGATGACTGGCGAAATTAATCAAACGACGTTTCAATAAACCATTGTTGAAATGAATGAAAATGGTTTTAGAAACCTATAGGCCTATCAGAAGGAAATAGCCTTCAATTCAACCTGAAATAGGCTAGGCTACTCGAAAGGCAACCTTAGATTAATTCATGAATTCATTAGGCTACGGTTACAAGACCGCATTTCCGTGAATAGGCTATTATTGTCAACGTCAAGGCGAAGACGAAAGAGATGGACAAGATGGACATTTTGGCAACATTTACATGCTAGGAATACTTAGAAATGTGTAGGCCTAAGCTATTTTAAAACGGAGGCTTGTTCATTTTAACCGGCGACGTTCAAGTAGGCTACGGCGACGTTCAAGTACATATGCCGAATAAAGCCTTTTAAAATTCACATCCAGTTGTGGCGCATGTGGTTGAAGCATAGGTATCGTACGCCAGCGACCGGGGTTCGAAACCCAGTCGAAGAACCTCTCCGGAACCCGTCAAAACAAAATGAATCGATTTATTAAAAGAAATGAAAGATTTCTGTTTTGAGATTCTTTTTATGTTTGCGATGTCTGCTGAAAAGAAAAGTTAATATGTTAATTCGTGGTTCAGCGCGCACTCACACACATTTTTACATTGACATAGTGTCGGGCTCAAGTGTCGTCCTCAGTGCCGCATAGGCTATAGGCTATAATGTAGTGAACTGGTTAGACGAGTGTGGGGGAGGGGGAATGATCGCACAAGACAATAATGCTCTTCATGAAATGGATCTCACAGGCGGCTGTCTGTTTTTAAATGTAGCCTACTACACCACTTGCGAAATCGGACGTGGCACATAGCCTAATTATTAGGCTACTGGATAGCAAATCCATAGACTTTGTTCATCCTATATCCTTGGCGGAGATAATAATTAGGCATATCAAATTAAAAGCACACTACGACAGGTATACTTGTGTGATCACGCAACACAAGAGAGCATTTAGCGATGGGACAGTTGTGAATGAGTGCTTAACACCCTGGAGTCTAAATACCCCCGGGGGATTTGAAAAACTGTTCCAAACACACATCTCAATCTCTGCTTTTATCATATTATAGAGACACCTTTAGAAGCCTTTAATCAACTCGTTTTCAAATATATAGCCTATGTTTTAAGAGAATATGGCAATGATAATGGCACTTTCTAAAAACAATAAATTCGTAGGATTTGTCCTCTCACCTGCAGCAGGCCCATTCAAAAGCCCATCCACCTAATTTGCATTTGAAAGAGCCAATCACTAAAGTGACACATTTAGTCTAGCCTACTTTATTAGTTTTTTTTGACCCCTCTAATAAATTGCCTATAGTACTACGATAATGGAGGAAGGGCTGCCTAACTGTTCCCCCTAAGAGTTTTTTCATAAGATAAAATGTTTACTCTATTTAAGTTTAGGATTTGGTAGACAAGACAACCTCGGAAAAGTTCTTCAGATAAACAATGTTTTATTGAATTAAAGGAAAGAAAATGTATCGCCAGGGTTTCGGGGCTTGCGAAGGCATTCGTTGATCTTATCGATGCAGTCCTTGCGGCCACTTCTCCCCATCGTAGGAAACTTTCTGCTTAGTGTTGACAAAGGTCTTGACGTTGTGTGGCAGTGCTTGCTTGCCCTTCGATCCATCCCAGTTGGTGGTTTTGCACCAGGCTCTAGTGCTCCTTTGTGGCGATGGCTCTGAAGAGCAGGCATCCGTATCTACCAGTGATGCGCGGGCTGATCCAAATCGAGCGGGCGACCGCGGTCACCCGCGGTCACCCGCGGTTATGGGTCAAGAAAAAATATTTTTAATGATATGCGGGTCATGTTTGGTCGGGTCGGTAAAAAAAATAAATTGTCATTTATATCGTACATAATTGTCTTTAGAAGAAAAAGACATAAGTTGCAGCATTCCCACTGAAACGCGATTCTATCCCCCACATTTTGTCACGAACATGTAGAAATGCACTTGTTGTTTCTGCGTAGACAGACCCTCGGCTACACTTGACATGCAGTTGTGTTCTGTTCTCAGAGCATATGCTTTCTCTGTCTATGATCTGCAGCTTTTATCTCGAACTGCTGGCCTCTAGAAAGTGGCAGAATCGTCTACTGAGCAGCGAAGTTGCCGATGCAATGCGTGTTTCTCAAGTCTGATAATTTCCAGCAAGATCGAATGGTATTATGGAAAGAAAAATAAACTAAAAGTTTCCCAAATCAGGAAATATTTCTTAATTTAATGTCATCAAGGCATATAGCCTACAATTGGTATGAGCATGCAATATGTGCGTCCTTGCGCAACTTATAGGCCTAGTGGCTCGTTGGAAAGCCCCACGTCTGCTCTTCCCCACGTCGTGCAATAAAGGTTTCATCTCGCAGCAATTTATAATCGCGGAGCAATGGACTTTTGGTCCATTGATGAAGACGTTAATAAAGAGTTTCTTAATAATATTCTATGCCTGCATTTCATGCTTGGGAGAGCTTCAAGGCATTCATGTGAGGAACGGCTGAGACAGAATTTGTAGGCTATAGGAAAATCCTAGGCTAATTATGTTCAATGTTGAGTCAAACAGCCACATTTTTGGATGAATGCTGACACGGAACAAAAAAAAGGTAGACTAAATGCATGTTTCCCAAATTCTGAACAATTATAGGCTATATATAATTAGGCAATATAGGCTATATTATTGTTTTACATGCATATGAGATACCAATTTTGCATAGCTCAATGACGCTACGACTAAGTTAGACTAGGCTACTTTTTACAGTAAGCGGGTCGGGAAGCGGGTCGGGTCCTGTATTTCAATATTTTTTTTTTGCGGTCCGAGTTGCGGTCGGGTTAGTTGTAAACGGCGGGGCGGGGCGGGGCGTTCAGACACGTACCCGCGCATCACTGGTAGGCTATCTACCAACGTTGCCGCGACTCTGTTGGTGAATTCGAGCATGTTCTAATCTGGGCCAACAGCAAGCAAAGTCACGTCATCGTGCTGAGAAGGAACTTGAATGCTGTTGTCGAATGTGGCAGAGAATACAGAAGAAGACTTTAACTATTACTTAGGCCTATAT
>NC_085009.1:32629136-32631636 GCF_963854185.1 Sardina pilchardus | reverse complement strand
AGAGAGTGGAGAGGAGAGAGAGAGAGAGGAGTGGAGAGAGAGAGGAGAGAGAGAGAGGAGTGGAGAGAGAGAGAGGAGAGGAGAGGGAGGAGAGGAGAGGAGAGAGAGAGAGTGAAGAGAGAGAGAGGAGAGGAGAGGGAGGAGAGGAGAGGAGAGAGAGAGAGTGAGAGGAGAAGAGAGAGAGGAGAGGAGAGAGAGTGAGAGGAGAGAGAGGAGTGGAGAGAGAGTGGAGAGGAGAGGGAGGAGAGGAGAGGAGAGGAGAGAGAGAGGAGTGAGGGGTTTGGACTTAATGTGCTTCTCTTTCACTCTGTACAGCAGAGAGCACTTAGGACTCTCAGATAAGAGCAAGACAGTTGGGTTGGGAAATCAGTTTATATAAGACTGTGTGTGTGTGTGTGTGTGTGTGTGTGTGTGTGTGTGTGTGTGTGTGTGTGTGTGTGTGTGTGTGTGTGTGTGTGTGTGTGTGTGTGTGTGTGTGTGTGTGTGTGTGTGTGTGTGTGTGTGTGTGTGTGTGTGCTTAGAGGGTGGTTGTTAAATGTTTGATGGAACGGACCATCCTGATGAATGTAAACTAAAGCTAAAGTCAAAACCAACAGACACAGACACACACACACAGACACAGACACACACACTGTTCCAAACAAGAAAAACTGCTGCCTTTTAAGATACCTAACAGGAGAGCAAGGCAACAAGTGCTGTTCCAGACCAACTGAACCTTCTTAGTTCACTTCATCAAACCAACTGAACCTTCTTCATACCTTCTCAGTTCACTTCCTCAAACTGAACCCTCTTCATACCTTCTCAGTTCACTTCCTCAAACCAACTGAACCCTCTTCATACCTTCTCAGTTCACTTCCTCAAACTGAACCCTCTTCATACCTTCTTAGTTCACTTCCTCAAACCAACTGAACCCTCTTCATACCTTCTCAGTTCACTTCCCCATAACGTTGTTTTTGAGGGCAGCTGTATCCTCTACGCTCCCTACCATAGATATTAGAAAGCTAGATGCCGTATTGGGCTCCAGAACGTATGTTAATAGCGCCGCCCTATTGGTGGGGGCAGCAATCACTGGAGACCAGTGGAGCAACAGCGTCTCTGATTGACGGCAAGTGTTGCCCATAGACAGCAAGTGTTGCCCATAGACAGCAAGTGTTGCCCATAGACAGTAGTGTTGCCCATAGACAGCAAGTGTTGCCCATAGACAGCAAGTGTTGCCCATAGACAGCAAGTGTTGCCCATAGACAGCAAGTGTTGCCCATAGACAGCAAGTGTTGCCCATAGACAGTAGTGTTGCCCATAGACAGCAAGTGTTGCCCATAGACAGTAGTGTTGCCCATATGTAACCTGCGTTGTGTGGAACCACCGCGGTCCAGCCCTGCACACGCCCGGACTCAAACCCGCGAGACAGCAGCACCTCGGATCGGGAGTCGAGCGCGCTAACAATCCAGCTAAAAGCCCAGGCTACTAGCTTTCATGCCAGCAGCGCTCTTGAAGCGTCGGGGAGTGAGGTTTACTAACGTTCCACAGCATAGCTAACCAGCTAGCACCCGTTACACATAGACAGTAGTGTTGCCCATAGACAGCAAGTGTTGCCCATAGACAGTAGTGTTGCCCATAGACAGTAGGGTGTTGCCCATAGACAGTAGAGTGTTGCCCATAGACGTGTTGCCCATAGACAGTAGGGTGTTGCCCATAGACAGTAGTGTGTTGCCCATAGAGTGTAGAGTGTTGCCCATAGAGAGCAAGTGTTGCCCATAGACAGCAAGTGTTGCCCATAGACAGTAGGGTGTTGCCCATAGACAGCAAGTGTTGCCCATAGACAGTAGGGTGTTGCCCATAGACAGTAGTGTTGCCCATAGACAGCAAGTGTTGCCCATAGACAGCAAGTGTTGCCCATAGACAGTAGTGTTGCCCATAGACAGTAGGGTGTTGCCCATAGACAGTAGTGTGTTGCCCATAGACAGCAAGTGTTGCCCATAGACAGTAGGGTGTTGCCCATAGACAGCAAGTGTTGCCCATAGACGGTAGGGTGTTGTCCATAGACAGAAGGGTGTTGCCCATAGACGGTAGGGTGTTTCCCATAGACAGTAGTGTTGCCCATAGACGGCAAGTGTTGTCCATAGAGAGCAAGTGTTGCCCATAGACAGTATGGTGTTGCCCATAGACAGTAGGGTGTTGCCCATAGACAGTAGTGTTGCCCATAGACAGTAGTGTTGCTCATAGACAGTAGGGTGTTGCCCATAGACAGTAGGGTGTTGCCCATACAGAGCAAGTGTTGCCCATAGACAGACAGCAATATGGCGGCCGCGTTTACGTATGCCACCTGATAGAACTCACATGCGGTATCTAGCTTTCTACATTTAGTGAGAAATAAACAAATAAACAATGTACACTCTGATTATACCATTGTTGTAACAATTGATAGCCAGCAAGCTCATGTTAGCTTATGCTAATGCTGACATGCCATCATACCGTAGTGGCCAGCAAGCTCATGTTAGCT
>NC_085009.1:32589136-32591636 GCF_963854185.1 Sardina pilchardus | reverse complement strand
TGTGTGTGTGTGTGTGTCAGGGTAATCAGTTGGGTCAAGTGGACTGCTACATAAACAAACGTTGCTGCTGGTTAGCGGCTCATTGCTATTCATGATGGAGAGATAGAGAGATCAGAACACATGAAGAGGGAGGGAGAGAGAGAGGGATAGAGAACAGAGAGAGAGAGATAAATGGGGAGCAGGAAGAGACAGAGAGAGAAAATAAAACAGGGATAGAGAGAGGGAGAGATAGATAAAGGGAGGGAGAGACAGAGGGAGGAAAAGAGAGATATTTGTCATTATTGTTAATGTGCATATTATTCATCACCATATAAAATCATACACACTATTACTGTCATCAACATGATCATAAAATCATACACACTATTACTGTCATCATCATGATCATAAAATCATACACACTATCACTGTCATCATCATGATCATAAAATCATACACACTATTACCGTCATCATCATATAAAATCATACACACTATTAATGTCATCATCATATAAAATCATACACACTATACTGTCATCAACATGATCATAAAATCATACACACTATTACTGTCATCATCATATAAAATCATACACACTATTACTGTCATCATATAAAATCATACACACTATACTGTCATCAACATGATCATAAAATCATACACACTATTACTGTCATCATCATATAAAATCATACACACTATTACTGTCATCATCATATAAAATCATACACACTATACTGTCATCAACATGATCATAAAATCCTACACACTATTACTGTCATCATCATGATCACTGCTGTTCAGCCTACTGCTCTGAATGACTCCAGCATATCAGTCATGCCAATAGAGATCACTGAGTTGCATTGGACATTGGAAATGGAGAGACAGAGAGAGGAAGGGAGAGACAGAATACATTTAGATAGAGGCAGATGGAGAGAAAGAGAGATTTAGAGCGACAGAGAGATGGAGAGAGATGGAGGGAGAGAGAGATTTAGAGGGAGACGGAGGGAGAGAGAGATGGAGAGAGAGATGGAGGGAGAGAGAGATGGAGGGAGATGGGGGGAGAGATGGAGGGAGAGAGATGGAGGGAGAGATGAAGAGAGAGATAGAGGGAGAGAGAGATTTAGAGAGAGATGGAGGGAGAGAGCATTTCCTGTGAAGTGATCCGGTCTCGAGTGGCTGAGGCCAAAGCAAACACAAGACTCCTCCAGCACACAGACACACACACACACACACACACACACACACACACACACACACACACACACACACATACATAGACACACACACTCACACACACACACACACACACACACACACACACACACATACAGACACACAGACACACACACACACACACACACACACACACACACACACACACACACACACACACACATAGACACACACACCACCCATACCCCCGCCCCCTCTCGTAGACGCACACTGAAGGAGAGAGAGAATTGATATGAGAGACCAGAGAGGATAGAGTGACACAGATGACAGAAGGGGAGGGAAGGAGGGGTCAGAGAGTGTGTGTGTGTGTGTGTGTGTCTGTGTGTGTGTGTGTGTGTGTGTGTGTGTGTGTGTGTGTGTGTGTGTGTGTGTGGACATGTATACCTGTACCTCCGGACTCATACAAATGTTTGTATACGTGTGTGTGTGTGTTTGTGTGTGTGTGTGTGTGTGTGTGTGCGTGCGTGCATGCATGCGTGCGTGCGTGCGTGCGTGCGTGCGTGCGTGCGTGCGTGCGTACGTGCGTGCGTGCATGCGTGCGTGTGTGTGTGTGTGTGTGTGTGTGTGCAGGGGTGTAGTGGTAAAGTAAGAGGTGGGTAAACTTTGGGAGTTGAGTTTCTAAAGGCGTTCAGAACAGCAGAGGACTGACACTCACTCCTGTATTTGTCCAAGTGCGCCCTCTGGTGGCCACAGAGGGTCTGTTCAGGCTGCAGTAGCAGCAGCAGCAGTAGCAGCAGCGCTCTCTCTTCCTGTTACACCTGCGGTTCTACACAGAACTGGATGGAGTATTCAGTAGAGATGAGGTGAGTATGGATGGAGTATTCAGTAGAGATGAGGTGAGTATGGATGGAGTATTCAGTAGAGATGAGATGAGTATGGATGGAGTATTCAGTAGAGATGAGGTGAGTATGGATGGAGTATTCAGTAGAGATGAGATGAGTATGGACGGAGTATTAAGTAGAGATGAGATGAGATGAGTATGGATGGAGTATTCAGTAGAGATGAGATGAGATGAGTATGGATGGAGTATTCAGTAGAGATGAGATGAGTATGGATGGAGTATTCAGTAGAGATGAGATGAGGTGAGTATGGATGGAGTATTCAGTAGAGATGAGATGAGGTGAGTATGGATGGAGTATTCAGTAGAGATGAGATGAGGTGAGTATGGATGGAGTATTCAGTAGAGATGAGATGAGGTGAGTATGGATGGAGTATTCAGTAGAGATGAGATGAGGTGAGTATGGATGGAGTATTCAGTAGAGATGAGATGAGTATGGATGTT
>NC_085009.1:32579136-32581636 GCF_963854185.1 Sardina pilchardus | reverse complement strand
CACACACACACACACACATGCACACACACGCACGCACACACACATACACACACACACACACACACACACACATATAAACACGCTACTACACATACTCACGCACGCACACACTCACACATGCATAAACGCGCGCACACACATACACACACACACACAGTAATGCACACACACTCACATGGTGCGCACACATACACACACACACACACACACTCACATGGTGCGCACACATACACAGACACACAGGCATGTAAACAAACACATGAATACTCATTATGTTGTTATTAGTGATGTACACAGGGGACTGTATCATTGTAAAATGCCAAAATTCCATGTAACGCTTTCACCATCTTTATAGGGCATAGAACAGTGTCTTAAAAGAGGTCAGGGTGTATGTGTGTGTATTCATGTGTGTGTGAGTGTGTGAGTGTGTGTGTGTGTGTCTGTGTGTGTGTGAGTGTGTGCTGATGAGTGCAGAGGTCTGTAGTTGTATAAAGTGCCTGTTGAGACTACTGACCTCCAAGGCTACTGATTTGCTAGCACCAGTACACAAACACACCCCCTATTAGTGGTCCTGAGGACAGCGGAATTATCGCCCCTTTCAATTCAATGGATGAAGCTATGCTAACTCCCCATTTAATTCAATGGATGAAGCTATGCTAACTCCCCATTTAATTCAATGGATGAAGCTATGCTAACTCCCCATTTAATTCAATGGATGAATCTATGCTAACTCCCCTTTCAATTCAATGGATGAAGCTATGCTAACTCCCCTTTCAATTCAATGGATGAAGCTATGCTAACTCCCCATTCTATTCAATGGATGAAGCTATGCTAACTCCCCTTTCAATTCAATGGATGAAGCTATGCTAACTCCCCATTCTATTCAATGGATGAAGCTATGCTACTTGTACAGCCTATGGGAAGCCAGCACAATGGCTAATGCTGACTAGCTGAAGCCTGATCCCTCGGCTTATTCAGGCCTAAGACAACAGGAAGGGGCCAGTTGAAACCTCACATCACTCCCTGTCCGTGGGAATGGGAGACAGTGAGGAGCCTGATCTAAGACATCCTCACACACACACACACACACACACACACACACACACACATACCTGAAAATAGCTCAGTTAGAGCCTGATGTTGCAGAGCCAAGTCTCTCTCTGTCTCTCTCTCTGTCTCTCTCTCTCTCTCTCTCATACACAAACACACACACACACACACACACATACGCCTGAAAATAGCTCAGCTCAGTGCACCATAAGTTGTCATCACACAGAATCATCAAACCAAAACATCACCACATACATCATAGGCTGCATATGCTACTCTATGTAGTCTGCTAGCTGTTAGCATACACCATAAAGGCCAGCTAGGGGGTCAGTTCAGTGTGTGTGTGTGTGTGTGTGTGTGTGTGTGTGTGTGAGTGTGTGCGTGCCATTGTCTTGGTTGATCTGCAGTGGAAAATTTGTGTGGTTTCTCTTCTCTCACCCACCTATACACACACACACACACACACACACACATACATCTCAGCATAGACATGCTGGACAGGAAACCAAGATAGCAATACCACAGAAACACAAACACACACACACACACACATACATCTCAGCATAGACATGCTGGACAGGAAACCAAGATAGCAATACCACAGAAACACAAACACACACACACACACACACACACACACACACACACACATACACGCAAAGAAACACTTATAAATTAGGCAGGGATACCAGCGCATTGAGTTGAACACATTCACTCATGTACACGCATGTGTTTTCACTATCTGTGTAGAGCAGGGTGTCATAGATACAGCCTAGACACCACATACATTTAGACACCAGATGTAGGCTATGTGAATCCCCCCACCACCACCCCCCCGACACACACACACACACACACACACACACTCACACACACACACACACACACACACACACACACACACACACAGACACACACACACACACACACACACACACACACACACACACACACACACACACACACACACACACACACACACACAATACTCATAATTTCAATTGAGCATGAGCTACCATGGGGTCATGAGACACACATATGAGTACATTGAACCACACTCAGGAAGAGACTGCCACATCCAGCTACTACGGCCATCTCTCTCTCTCTCTCTCTCTCTCTCACACACACACACACACACACACAGGGATATAGAACATGCAGAGGGATATGCCAACACACACCAAGCACACAAACACCTTCAATCCATAATTTAAAATGAAAAAGCCCAACAATGCTGTTGAATTACACTTTTTATGTTAAATTAATGGTACATACTGTACAATAGAACAAAGTGTGCACACACACTTGTGTGTGTGTGTGTGTGTGTGTGTGTGTGTGTGTGTGTGTGTGTGTGTGCCGGTACATGCTCTTCATCTGGTGGCAGCGTATGTGACGTGTGTGTTATCTGGTGGCAGCGTATGTGACGTGTGTGACGTGTGTGTTGTCCGTC
>NC_085009.1:32566636-32569136 GCF_963854185.1 Sardina pilchardus | reverse complement strand
CTTTGGGTAACAAATGTCTTGTCATTACATCTTGTCATCACATAATTTTTGTTATAATAGCCTTTGAGGGAGAACCAGCTTCTTGAGACAATAATAGCTAATGCTAACTCTCTGAAGCTAATCATCCTTTGGGAAACAAATGTCACACGGTAATGGGAGAACAAGCTTCTTGGCAGAGTAATCTGGTCAATGTGCTGAAATAGTGCAGTTTACTCATCTGCACCATACTCAAGATATGACAAACACACACACACACACACACACACACACACACACACACACACTGTTCCAGCATTCTGTAGTGTTAGGTTGTTTAACTGAATAACATAGACAAGATCAATTCTGTGTGTGTGTGTGTGTGTGTGTGTGTGTGTGTGTGTGTGTGACTGTGTATGTGTGTCTGTGTGTGAGGTGTGTCTCTGTGCTTTTGTTTTTGGTTTATCTGCAGTGGTAAATGTCTGTGGTCTCTGCTCCTCTAGCACACACACACACACACACACACACACACTTAGACCTGCAGGACAGGAAGCCTCACTGCCATCATGTCCTCATGATATTTTTAGAAATACCTAGGGTGCCTCTCAACATCTCTCCTCGTTGCTTGAGGGGCGTTCCCACTGATCTATAACTACCACTGGATAGACTATGCCATTGTTGCCGCCCCATCATTCTTTATCTAGATCAGTGAGGATGAGGATCGAGGAAGGAAGGGAGAGTGTATAAAAGACCAAATGGGAGGTACCCATACTGAAAAAAATCTAACGCTCCACCCCATCTACCCTCTGCAGCGCCCCCAACAGGCCACAGGAGGACTTGTGTTTCTGATGTTTAGCTAATACAGGTTCATCTGATACAACAGTGGGGGAACAGAGAGAGAGAGAGAGAGAGAGAGAGAGAGGGAGAGAGAGAAAGAGAGAGAGATTTCTCCACAACCTATTAAAGAATATTTTAATGACAAACTGGTACAAGGTACAAACGCAAAAAGTACAAAAGTTGTAATAAATCAAACTGCAGTAATGTCATACAAAACAGGTGCAGTAGTAAAAATCAACAACCTCAGTGCAAGCGTCTGATCCAACTTGTGTCTTTGTCTTGAAGCAAAATAACACACTTGTGTTTGTATATATGATCCAGTTTCTGTCTTTATCTTGCAGCAAAATAAAACACTTGTGACTCTGTGTTCTCCCTGTAGAGGGTCCGCCTTCTCTCCTCCCTCTCAGCCAATCCCAGAGCTGAATATCTCAACACGCCGGACTCCTGAAACACAATAGAGACATGAGAGGGGATGTTGTATCCTAGGCTGCGTTTAGACTGCAGATCGGATATGCTCAATTTCGATTTTGTGCTCATATTCGATTTTTTTGATTGAATGTTTACATACTTTCGCAAGTGACCCAAATCCGATCATGTGTGTTTACATTTCCCAGACACTTGAAATGGTCCGCATGCGCATGGGCTAAAAGTTTCTTGGAAAACATTATTTGTAGCCTACGGGCACTGCACCAGTTAACACAGAAAACACACTCACACCTTTTATTTAAACACTGGTTAACAATTTCAGTCACACAAGACATATAATGCATGTCTACGTCGACTAATTAACTAATTGGCTGCATCTGAAAACAAACAATTGCTGTTCCAGAATAGAGGCGACCTCAAAACCCTGCGGCATCCTCTTGATATTACCAAAATTTTAAAACAGAGAAGGAAGAAACGGGGAATCAAATCAGCAATTATTGCTGCCACCTCAATTGAAAGGGAGATTTGGGTCCGCGATAACATAACTTCATTAACAGGCGCAAAATTGTCACAGATTCATGACAAGTGGGACGCATTGCACTGGAATATTTGATTTGTCTGTTTAGACTGTAGACGTAGTGTAATATTAGCATATTAGCAGCTGTAACAGCAGGGCACTAAAAGATGTAGTGTAATATTAGCATATTAGCAGCTATAACAGGAGGGCACTAAAAGAGATGCAATATAATAGCATATTAGCAGCTATAACAGCAGGGCGCTAAAAGATGTAGTGTAATATTAGCATATTAGCAGCTATAACAGCAGGGCGCTAAAAGACATAGTGTAATATTAGCATATTAGCAGCTATAACAGCAGGGCACTAAAAGATATGCAATATAATAGCATATTAGCAGCTGTAACAGCAGGGCGCTAAAAGACGTAGTGTAATATTAGCATATTAGCAGCTATAACAGCAGGGCACTAAAAGATATGCAATATAATAGCATATTAGCAGCTATAACAGCAGGGCACTAAAAGATTGACTAGATTCCCAGATGGATCATAAAAGGATTCACCAATGGAACGAAATGCCACTAGTCTTCGGACTTCTTCCGACTAACGACATGGAACACACCGAACGCTCGTGTCACCGAGCTCACCAGACTGTCCGATGACGGCTGACGTCTGATGTCACGCTCTTAAAACTTTAACACTCAGATGAAGCCAATCAAAACAATCAGATCAAAGTTGTGCTGGTAGT
>NC_085009.1:32509136-32551636 GCF_963854185.1 Sardina pilchardus | reverse complement strand
TGATGATGATGATGGTGATGGTGATGATGATGGTGATGGTAATGGTGGTGGTGATGATGGTGGTGATGATGATGATGATGATGATGGTGGTAATGGTGGTGGTGATGATGATGATGATGATGATGATGATGATAGTGATGATGATGATGATGATGGTGGTAATGGTGGTGGTGATGGTGATGGTAATGGTGGTGATGATGGTGGTGATGATGATGATGATGATAGTGATGATGATGGTGGTGATGATGGTGGTGGTGATGATGATGATGATGGTGATGATGATGGTGGTAATGGTGGTGGTGATGATGATGATGGTGGTGATGATGGTGGTGGTGATGGTAATGATGATGATGATGATGATGGTGATGGTGGTGATGATGATGATGATGATAGTGATGGTAATGATGATGATGATGGTGGTAGTGATGATGATGATGATATGGCTGATCTGAGACCTGCTAATGGGGTGTGTATGGATGTGAATTGTATATCGCTATTACAATGTTCAATATTTTACTACAAAATACAATATTGTGTTGAATACATCTGCGCCCCCTCATTAGAGCTACTGCTCAGCGTTGATATGAACACTCTGAGATCACATTTCGTCCAGAGGACCTGGTGATCTAGTGATCTATGCCCCCATCCCATAATGATCTATGCCCCCATCCCATAATGACCTATGCCCCCATCCCATAATGATCTATGCCCCCATCCCATAATGATCTATGCCCCTATCCCATAATGACCTATGCCCCCATCCCATGATGATCTATGCCCCCATCCCATAATGATCTATGCCCCTATCCCATAATGATCTATGCTCCCATCCCATAATGACCTATGCCCCTATCCCATAATGATCTATGCCCCCATCCCATAATGATCTATGCTCCCATCCCATAATGACCTATGCCCCCATCCCATAATGACCTATGCCCCATCCTATGCGAGGACTGAAGTGCAGGCGGTGTGATAAAGGGCTACAAGAGAAACGTGTTAGTGGAAAATTAGCGTGATGTTTTCTCGAAAACAGGACAAAGCCTCTGACGGGATGTCTGTTGTGGTTGATGTACGTATAACCCCCTACCTTAAGACACTCCTTCAGTACACACACACACACACACACACACACACACACGAGTTGAGAACATAACCCCCTACCATAAAACACTCCTACACAACACACACACATGCAGGCACGGCACGCACATGCATCATGGTGAACCTGGCTCTCTGTAGAATCGGTGAGAACTCTCTGATTATTCATCTGGAGAAACTCTGTGTTCATGCTTCATATTTTCATATTTAGACATTACATTGTGATTGTGTGTGTGTGTGTGTGTGTGTGTGTGTGTGTTAGGTGTGCTGCTGGCTGTGTTCTCTATCTCCATGTCCACCTCAGTGGTGGTGCGTGAGGGTCAGTCGGTCCAGATGAACTGTTCTCAGAGCATGAATGTGGACGGGTTTGCCTCCTTTATCTGGCTGAAGCAAACCAACCAGTTACCTCCAGTGTACCTCCAGTGTGATTTCAGATCTCGACTGATAGTTTAGAAATATCTCTGTCTCTGTCTCTGTCTCTCTCTCTCTCTCTATATATATATACAGTATATATATATATATTTAAGCATTATCGCACGAGTGGGAGTGGTGTTGTTGGCCAATATCGCCACGGCTGTGGTTCGCCGTAGGCACAAAGCCGAAGGCTGAGTGCCGTAGGTAACTACAGCCGTGGCGATATTTGGCCAACAACACCACGACCACGAGTGTGATAATGCTTTTATACAACAGTTCCATTGCCAACAAAAAAATGATACCAGAGTGCATTTTTAGGAAGGATAATTTATTATTTGCCATTGTTTTGTTTAACCCAGTTCCTCCGCTATGCGAAGTAGACCTAGCTCAGAACGCGTTTGGTTGCTATGCAACTGCTAACTCAAAGAACGTCTCTATAAATCAAAGCGAAGAATCAACCGCTGCGGAGTGATTATTAGCTGTGAAGAGTCACCAGTGGTGATATTGCTTAATATCACCACTGATAGAACGCGTCTCATCCAATCAGATATTGAAAAATCGTTCGACCGGACCTAACTGTTGTATAAATATATACAGTATACATATATTATGATTTCGGATTGGTTATGATGTTGGATCTCCACTGATAGTTTACCTGAACATCTATCTCTCTGTCTGTATAGTCACTGCATCTGTAGAAGAGCCTGACACTGAACTTCCAGACACAACACAGGATGGTACTGTATGTGTGTGTTAAGGGTGTGTGTGCATAACATGTGTTGTAAACTGCAGAACTGGTATACAATACTAACTGCTGCATACAGTATTATGTATTTTGTATGTATACAACTCAATGGCATTCTCTTTATTAGGTGATATTGGTGGATTTGAATACACAAACATTATGGCAAATTTGAATTCAGTTGAAAAACATTAGGTTTGTCAATAGATGCATTTACTTGTAGCCTAGAAATAGACGCCCCTAGCGGCAGCAACTCTCTGACCCATATGGGCAGCCGTGGTGTACTGGTTAGCGAATCGGGCTTGTAACCGGAGGGTTGCCGGTTCGATCCCCGACCAGTCCACCTCGACTGAAGTGCCCTTGAGCAAGGCACCTAACCCCTCACTGCTCCCCGAGCGCCGCTGGTTGGGCAGGCAGCTCACTGCTCTGGGTTGTGTGATTCACCTCACTGTGTGTTCACTGTGTGCTGCGTGTTCACTAATTCGGTTAAATTGGGTTAAATGCAGAGAACTGAATTTCCCTCACGGGATCAAAAAAGTATATATTCTATTCTATTCTTCTATTCTATGAAGGACAGTGGTTAGGGTGGTACCAGTCCGTTAGTATGAACTGTGTAGTTAGGGTGGTACCAGTCCGTTAGGATTAACTGTGTAGTTAGGGTGGTACCAGTCCGTTAGGATTAACTGTGTGGTTAGGGTGGTACCAGTCCGTTAGGATTAACTGTGTGGTTAGGGTGGTACCAGTCCGTTAGGATTAACTGTGTGGTTAGGGTGGTACCAGTCCAGCATTAACTTTGCCCTTGACTAGCAAGGCAAATGACCTGTAACCCAGGTAGCTTAGTCCTGACAGGTCTCAGCACACCTGGCCACTCAGGTAGCTTAGTCCTGACAGCTCTCTCTCTCTCAGCACACCTGGCCACTCAGGTAGGTTAGTCCTGAACGCTCTCAGCACACCTGGCCACTCAGGTAGGTTAGTCCTGAACGCTCTCTCAGCACACCTGGCCACTCAGGTAGGTTAGTCCTGACAGCTCTCAGCACACCTGGCCACTCCGGCTCCTTGGATCCTGAGCTGCTGTCTCCGGACCAAGTTGTTATGTTCCCAGAAATAACAGCCTCTATTGGGGCAGAGTAGAACATCTTCACACACAAAAGGACATTTTAGCCGCTATGTGTGTGTGTGTGTGTTCTCTTCTTGCAGGAGGGTTGTACAGCTGGGAGTGTGGAACCGTGGTTCTAGTCATGGGGGGTCTAAGTGCTGTTCTCAGTCTAGTGCTGGTCATCCTGATCCTGTCCAAATGCAGAGGTGGACAGAACCAGTCTAGTCCAGGTAAATCATGACATGTTCTCAAGAGTGGATAATTATCCAGCTTCTGCTTGCATTTAAATCCGTGCGTCGATCATAAATGAGATGTGATTGCATATCCTCTTGTGCAGTTCTGTTTGTTAATCTAAGTGATGATTTGTCACATACACTTCATAAATGCTGCTGGCATATCCATAGTGAATAAAAGTGTTGTTAAAGTGGTCCAAGGTATTCATTCATCCATGTTGAGGAGTCAAACGACCATTAAACCACAGAGGGTTAAGGCGCAATAATCAAGGATCTCTGATTAAACTATAGAAACAACCTGAACATGCAGTTACTGGGATGGTGGAGTCCTTTATCATTCGAGTGGCTCTAGTTTTGCATTGGCTGATGTATGCATCATGCAGTGGGAGGAGAGTCCAAGAGCTGTTAGCATACCACTCTGTGATACAGTGGAGCTGTTAGCATAGCACACTAAAGCTGTTAGCATATCACTGTTATGCCGCTCTGCACCCCCACTGGCCCTGCAGTGACAGTGCAGCAGCCTTTAGGTGGTGAGTTGGCAATCAGCCTAATTGTGTACACCTGAAGGTACACTAGACTATGGTGTTACAGTGCAGCAGCCTAATTGTGTACACCTGAAGGTGTGCATAAGAAGCTCCTGAGTTGGCCTTCAGGGGCTGGTATTTTTCACCGCACCAGAGCAAGCCATGCTCTTGGGTGTGTGTGTGTGTCTTTTCATTTTGAACCCCTAGATTTTAGAGTGAATATTTATTTATTGCAATAAAAGATTATATTTTTGATAAACTCTGATGTCTGTCTCCATATTATGTTGCGGTTTCTGAGCCGGCCGTAACAATCACACTAAAGCTGTTAGCGTAGCACACTGTGATACACTGGGGCTGTTAGCATAGCACACTGTGATGTAGGCTACTGGGGCTGTTAGCATAGCACACTGTGATACACTGGGGCTGTTAGCATAGCACACTGTGATGCACTGGGGCTGTTAGCATAGCACACTGTGATGCACTCGGGCTGTTAGCATAGCACACTGTGATGCACTGGGTCAGTATGCTCTCCAGTGTAAAAGGTTTTTAGAATAACTGGGAAGAATCTGAGTTTCCAGAGAAGCCTTATTCGCTGTCTGGCCCTTTTTAAACTTTTATTGTGATTGCGTCATATCCTCTGGCAAAGTTCTATTTGTTAAGCTAAGTGATGACATAATGGGATGTGATCGCATCATATATTCTTTTGAAGCTGTATTTGTCAATCTTAGTGATGTCATAATGGGATGTGATTACATCATATCCTCTGCTGAAGTTCTCTCTGATTCCTCCGTTAGCCTCTGGTATTCAAACATCATCTTCACCTGACCAGGTGAGTGCAACGTAATGTCTCTGATGTTACCGACGGGGTCTGACTAAGTTACTCTCTGTAGCTGTGTGTGTGTGTTTGTGTGTGTGTGTGTATGTGTGTGTGTGTACGCGCGCATGTGTCACATTTGGTACGAGCTCTCTTATTTTATGTGTGTGTGTGTGTGTGTGTGTGTGTGTGTTTTGTTTTAGATGCAGGATTCAGACTCTCTGAACTATGCAGCTCTGAATGTCTCTGCCAGAAAGAAGAGAAGAACCAACTCACAGAGCGACCACTCACATGTGGTATATGCAGCCACTACATGAGCCACTAGACAGAGACTCACACACTGGAACTGTAATGTCAAAACAAATGTGTTTTTGATGTATGAATGTACTAAACTGACTGAGGTGTGGTTGATGTGTTTTTGATGTATGAATGTACTTTACTGACTGAGGTGTGGTTGATGTGTTTTTGATGTATGAATAATATACTGTACTAACTGAGGTGTGATTGGGGTCAAATCCCTGAGCACCTAATTGAAAATTGAGAAAAAGGAAATCCCTTTGTAAATGTAATACATTGTATACACATTGTATATGTGACTTTTTTTGACAACAACAACCTCTACTGTCATAGGTGCTCAGGTATGTGTGTGTGTGTGTATGTGTGTGTGTGTGTGTGTGTGTGTGTGTACAACCTCTACTGTCATAGGTGCTCAGGAATTTGGGCTCTTTAATATAACTTACATTGTAAACTGTCATCTTGTGTATTCTGTACTTAAATATTAAACAACTAAAACCAGAACTTAAAATACTCCTTTCTCCGTATCCAAAACGAATTATTAATTTATCTGATTGAAATTCAACACAGTGGCGTACTGGTTAGAGCTTCGGGCTTGTAAGCTGAGGGTTGCCGGTTGGATCCCTGACCAGTCCACGGCTGAAGTGCCCTTGAGCAAGGCACCTAACCCCTCACTGCTCCCCGAGCGCCGCTGGTTGGGCAGGCAGCTCACTGCTCTGGGTTGTGTGATTCACCTCACTGTGTGTTCTCTGTGTGCTGTGTGTTAAATTGTTAAATATATTGTTTTGGTTAAATTGGGTTAAATGCAGAGAACTGAATTTCCCTCACGAGATCAAAAAAAGTATATATTCTAACAACACTGAAATGTACTTGTTTTTCCATATGAGGCAGGATATTAGCCACAGAGACAGCACCTGCACCCAAGGGCCCACCACTGTAACCCCAATCAAAATGATCTACTTATTTATTTATCACGTAATTATTACAGAACATTTTAAAACACCTTCACCTAGCGTAGCCCCTAGAAGCAGCTCATGTGTACCACAGTTTGGGAGTCCCTGATGTAGACCAAGAGTGTCTTTCTCAGAATTGTAGCAAGTCGTGTTTGAGTAGTTCAATGTCTTAAAGCACACCTGACAAACTCATGGCCCGGTGTTATTTCTATGGCCCCTAGATAATATCTCATGTCTATCAGAACTGGCCCGTCAGTGAGACATGCGTGGGAAACATGCGTCTCGCTTGGGGCGTGTCCTTTGAGTGTATTGTATGTTGAATATTTCTAGAATCTAGTTCAAAAATGCTTAAATTCAAATAAAATGTCCGGCCCTCAACTTGGACCCACTGTGTATTTGAGTTTGACATTTTCAAGTAACATAGTTTGCTTAATTGCACCACATAATGTCAACACACATGTCAATGTCATGTTTTGCACGTGTGGTCATCACCACACACATCATAGGCTGCATATGCTACTCTATGTAGTCTGCTAGCTGTTAGCATACACCATGAAGGCCAGCTAGGGGGTCAGGTCAGTGTGTGCGTGTGTGTGTGTGTGTGTGTGTGTGAGAGAATTGTGTCATGTGTGTCATTTTCTTGGTTGATCTGCAGTGGAACATTGGCGTGGCTTCTGTTCTGGTCACTCTCGACCACCCATACACACACACACACACACACTTCAGCATAGGCCTGCAGGATGCCAATATAGCAACACCACAGAAACACATGCAGACACAAACATGCAAAGAAACACTCTGACTGCCAGACTGCCAGCCAAAATCCGATTTTTAGCCCATTCAGATTTGTATCGGATGTCACTTTTGAAGTCTGAACAGTGAAATCCGATTTTTGCGAAACGGTTGCAAATCACATCCACGCGGCCTCAGAACTAAGGCAGGTCGTGGGACATCAAGCATTCAGTTGAACACACACACACACACACACACACATTTGTGCACGCACACATTCACACACACACACACACACACACACACACACACACAGATGTGCTTTCACTGTCTGTGTAGAGGATATGAGTGTGTGTGTGTGTGTGAATTCTGATGAGTGCAGATCTACCTCAGGTCATCACATTATGAGTGAGTTCAGGGACAACACAATTTTGGGTAATGAAATCACGGTCATCATGCCCCCCCCCCCTCACCATGACATGCCCCGCCCCCTCATAATGCCCCGCCCCCCATCATGACATGACCCCGCCCCCTCATCATGACATGACACCGCCCCCTCATCATGCCCCGCCCCCTCATCATGACATGACCCCGCCCCTCATCATGCCCCGCCCCTTATCATGACATGACCCCGCCCCCTCATCATGCCCCGCCCCCTCATCATGACATGGCTCCGCTCGTCTTCTGCAGAAGGTACTGGTTTCAAATGTCTGTCTGTGTGTGTGTGTGTGTATGTGCACTGCAAAAAGGGATGAGTCAAAATGCCACATTATGAGTGAGTTCAGGGACAACACAATTTTGTGTAATTTAATTTTAATTTTGAATTGTAATTTTAATTTTGTGCAGCAAGAAAAACAAAACAAAAACCAAGCAAACAAACAAACAAATGGTGCACCTTTTTGCAGGCCGCTTGTTTAGACTGTTGTTAGTGGAAAAACAGGGTGATGTTATCTATAAAAGGGGGCGATGCCTTCGACGGGATGTGCGCTGTGGTTGTCTGATGCTAAGAACAAACGAGTTGAGAACATGTCTTAAGAGACTCCTTCACTACACACACACACACACACACACACACACACACACACACACGTGCATCATGGTGAACAGCCTGGCTCTCTGGAGAATGGGTGAGAACTCTTTGATTATTCATCTGGAGAAACTCTGTCTTCATGCTTCATATTTAGACATTAAATGTAATAGGCTACCACAAAACGGCAACCAGAACGATAGAATCCTCATCCAATGAATGTATCCCCTTAAAATGAATTGCTAAAATATTAAGGTGATTGTAGACTAGTTTGTTCCCTCAGCTTCGCAGACTGACGAGCAAAGAGGTCTGTCTAGGTAGGCTTAGGCTGTATTTTTTAATATAAATGTGTCGGGGACATCTGGAAGTGGAAGCGAAAGTTTGAGCAGATCTTCTAGCTGCCATACTGTATGCAGCGCTGTCTCCTCTGAAGATGAAGCATCACACTTTTCACAACATGTGCCACATTATGTTTGACACACTGTATGGGCCACTTCTTCTATCATAACAATAATATTACACTATGTAATCAAGTGATGACTGATCAACAGTAATGTAAATGCTAAATGTCCTAATACTGTACCTGTTGATAGACTCTTAACCTTACAGTTATGTACATATGGACTTGATTTCTCCATTTCTTTGAACAAAACATTTAAAAAAAAAAAAAAAGCTGGGAGAATACAATTGTAACCCCTGTGTGTGTGTGTGTGTGTTAGGTGTGCTGCTGGCTGTGTTCTCCATGTCCATGCCCACCTCAGTGGTGGTGCATGAGGGTCAGTCGGTCCAGATGAACTGTTCTCACGGTGTGAGTGCATCCGGGTATAAGTCATTCATCTGGCTGAAGCAAATCAACCAGACTCCTCCAGTGTGTGTCCTGACCATCAACTACTACCATGGGCCTGACAGCCAGAAAACAGCATCCATGAGGCCCACAGCACGCTACCACAACGGCTTTAGCAGCGCTAACGTTAGCTGGACTCTGAATGCACTGACCTCCACGTCTGCGCTAGAGATCAGAGATGTGAGTGTGTCTGACTCTGGACTTTACTACTGTGGGAAGAGTGAAGATGGATGCATGGACTTCCACAATGTCACCTACTTAACCGTCACAGGTAGTCATTTAACCTTCTACAATTGTGGTTTTACAAATAATTGTAGCTTCGGAATCTTTCTCTCTCTTTCTCCCTTTCTCTCGTCATGATTTCGGATCTACATGCAATGATAGCTTAAAGGGATAATCCGGAGTGAAATGCACTTTAGATCAATTTTTCGGACTATTGGGAGTACATACGTTGAGTTGACACCAAAATCATGTCATTTGGATGTATTTTGAGAAAGTTCGAGTTCACCGTTTTTAGCCAAAACTCGTTAGCCTGTAAGTGACCGGGGCAGGTCCTTTCGCCACTACAAAACGCTATTTTTATACCTCTTCTACTGTTCCAAACAACACTACACTTACGTGGTAGTGAGTAGAGGGTCCCTAAGCCAAACCGAAGTATCCCCACGTCTTTATGTGGTCGGATAGAGAGTCCAGAATGAATTTAATCGAGTCAGTACCTTCCGGAAATGTCGGTGTGGCAGCTGCGCAACGCTTCAACAACACTTTACTAACATTTCCGGAAAGGTACTGACTCGATTAAATTCATTCTGGACTCTCTATCCGACCACATAAAGACGTGGGGATACTTCGGTTTGGCTTTAGGGACCCTCTACTCACTACCACGTAAGTGTAGTGTTGTTTGGAACAGTAGAAGAGGTATAAAAATAGCGTTTTGTAGTGGCGAAAGGACCTGCCCCGGTCACTTACAGGCTAACGAGTTTTGGCTAAAAACGGTGAACTCGAACTTTCTCAAAATACATCCGAATGACATGATTTTGGTGTCAACTCAACGTATGTACTCCAAATAGTCCGAAAAATTGATCTAAAGTGCATTTCACTCCGGATTATCCCTTTAATGGCATCTCTCTCACTCTTTTGCTATGATTTTGGATCTACAATGATAGCTAGTAACATCTCTCTCTCTCTCTCTCTCGTTATGATTTTGAATCTCTCTCTCTCTCTCTCTCTTGTTATGGTTTTGAATCTCTCTCTCTCTCTCTTGTTATGATTTTGAATCTCTCTGTCACTGACCGATCTGTAGATGAATATGATGCTGAACTTCCAGACACAACAGAAGACGGTATGTGTATGTAAACTGCAGTACTGGTATACAGAGTTGTGTATTGAGTATGTGTGTACATTTTATTGTAAACTTATTATTATTATTATTATTTATTAGCTGATGTAAGTGAATCTGAATACAGACACATTATGGTAATTCTGAATGAATGTGAAATACATTAGCAAATGAATGCATTTTTGCATATGGATATTTTAGCTGCTGTACCTGACTAGGCGAGTGTGTTCTCTTCCTGCAGACCAGTTCTGCAGCTGGGAGTGTGGAACGGTGGTTCTAGTCCTGGGGGTTCTAAGTTCTGTTCTCAGTCTAGTGCTGGTCATCCTGATCCTGACCAAATGCAGAGGTGGACAGAACTCAGGTACATTACAACACCAACACACCCATCAGTTCTTAGTCTAGCACAGGTAGTACAGGTACATCAGTAGAACACCAACCTCATCTTCTCTTGTCTTCTCTGCTTCCTCCATTAGCCTCTCGTCATCATACAGCATCTACACCTGACCAGGTGAGTGCAAGGCAGCGCTATCTCTCTGGTGTGATTGACATGGTCTATCTGTGTGTATATGTGTGTGTGTGTGTGTGTGTGTGTGTGTGTGTGTGTGTGTGTGTGTGTGTGTGTGTGTGTGTGTGTGTTGTAGTGGGGTAATGGTCTTTATTATGAAAAAGTATTTTAACGTTGGGCGCCAGGAACTCACAAGGAGTGTCACAGCTTTAAAGACCACAATCTCTACCAGATATAACACAGCAGCTAGAAGGGACTAGGCTAACGCTAAACCTGTGCAGCTAGCTCAGATAAATCTCAGGGAGAGCAATAGGCAGAGGTTAGTAATGCAACAGAATATACCAAGAGTACAACCACTGGAGTTAGGAATATACCAAGAGTATAGGTCAACAATGAACTTCAATCATCAACAGGGGATTAATGGCAAGACTAGTATGAAACGAAAAAATGTAACTGTGAAGCAGAAGTCAATCACTGGGTAAATTATAAAATAAAAAATAATGAAAGAAATCAAACAATTGAGTCAACAATCAATAAACCATCCCCACAACCATCCCCTCAATTCAAAGATACTCTGCACAGTCCATTCATGACACAATACATTTCCAAGTGGTATGCTAATGCTTCAATTCAGATATCAATTAAGTCCCATACAACAAGTCAGAATTACTCAACAGACACCTTCCAGCAGTAGATCAAATTCATTATTGCAGTGCTCTTGGAAATATTCAATTACCCACGTAAACAGCAGAAGATGACCGATTTCCAAATTCCAGGCCAGTACACAGTTACTCTCAGTTGATGATAGGTCTTAACCCTTTCATGCACGCATTATGAAAAAAAATGTCTAGATTTTTTTAGTATTGATTTTATTACTCTATATGAGCCCAATATTGAAAATCAGTTGGAATTTTTAAAAAATATGCTTTTATATAGAAGTTATGTTATTGTCCACGTATGTGGACAGTGCGCAACAAAGGGGTAAAAAATAATAAAATGTAATGACAGAAAATGTGGAAACTATGGCCCTCTACTTCCTCCATACTACCCACCCAGCCCTCTACTACCCCCATACTACCCACCCACCTCTCTACTACCTCCATACTACCCGCCCACCCCTCTATTACCCCCATTATTACTCACCGACCCTCACCCACCCCTCTACTACCCCCATATTACCCACCTCTACTACCACCACTACCCAACCACCCCTCTAATACATCCATACTACCCACCCCTCTACTACTAACCCACCCACCCCTCTAGTACTCTCATACCCACCCCTCTACTACCCACCCACCCCTCTACTACCCCCATATTACCATACCACCTTGGCATTACCACATGTAATTAGGTCATTATTTATAAATATGTTTACCAAATGTTTGTTTCTTTGTAATTTAAAGCAGTTAAAATCATATTTGAAAAAAAAAAAAAAAAAAAAAGTCCTAGTTACAAAATCTAATTTTTGGCCATTTAACTCCTCTGTTGCGCAACGTCCACATACGTGGACAGATGCTTTTTAGGGTCTACAAACTCTATTTTACATCCGATTTAATTTCTGAAAACATAGAGTTGTTCAACACACTCTCCTGTACAGCATAATATTTTTTTTTACATGATTTTGCCTTCTTGAGTACTAACTTTTTACAGATATGCCTGGAGTATTCAGCATATGGCCATTACTGTCACTCATGTTGAATTGATGATGTCATCACGCAGTCAATATTCCAAATATAAGATGATAAATAGTGTTAATATATTGCCATGGACCTACTAAAACTGCCCTGAAGTGGATTGGTGTATATCAACATGATAAATAAGTAGAAAACAGAGTTAAAGTTACTGTCCACGCATGTGGACGTTGCGCATGAAAGGGTTAAAAACACCAAGATGTCCACTCATTGGGAGCTTGCATTATCTCGTGTGAAAGACAGCAGGGCACATATAGCCGAAAAACAACAGAGGTCTGGCAGAAACAACCTGTTGTTTTTAATTCAAGGGGAGGCCAGCTGTTTTCTGTCTGTCAAAGACTTCCTGCAAGTCAGAGATGTTTTTTGAACTGGAATATACAATTATATCATCCAGCCAAACAAAGTATATCTGACCCTTTAAATCCCCTAAAGCCACTTCCATAAGTAGTTGGAAATGTGGCAGGAGCATTTTTTAACCCAAAAAGCATTACGTTAAATTGGTAAAAACCAGCCGGGGTGACAGCAACCTGTCAATATCCATTGTTAAGGCCCAGATTGGAAAAGATGGTTGCACCAGACATGGAATCAAGTATGTCCTGAATAGTAGGTAAGGGATATGCATCTCCTTCTGTAACAGCATTCAGACGTCGATAATCTATTCAGAAACGATGACACCATCTTTTATCAGTATCAGCACCACAGGAGATGGCCAACCAGAGTTAGACGGTTCAAGGCTTTGCTCAGCAGGCCATTGAGCTGCTCCATGGCACTGTTCTGTGTAGTGGGTGGCAGATGATAGGGACGCTGGTTAATGGGAACCTGTGCTGGGACTGAAGTTCTTCCTGAAGTGCACCTCATCATTACTCTTTATCATCATTTTAAAAGAGTCTCTCTGATCCTCTTCCAGTATAGCATTCTCAATGGCTCTTTGTGTGTGTGTGTGTGTGTGTGTGTGTGTGTGTGTGTTCCATCACATGTGGTAAGAGCTGTGCTGCTGTCAGTGTCGTGTGTGCTCTCACACATCTGAAAACATCCTGTTTATTTCATGTGTGTGTGTGTGTGTGTGTGTGTGTGTGTGTGTGTGTGTGTGTGTGTGTTGTTTTAGATGCAGGATTCAGACTCTCTGAACTATGCTGCTCTGAGTGTCTGTGCCAGGAAGAAGAGAAGAAACAACTTACAGACCGACCACTCACATGTGGTATATGCAGCCACTAGATAAATGCTGAGTCATGTGTGTTACATGCAGCCACTAGATAAATGCTGAGACATGTGTATTACATGCAGCCAATAGATAAATGCTGAGTCATGTGTGTTACATGCAGCCACTAGATAAATGCTGAGTCATGTGTGTTATGCAGCCACTAGATAAATGCTGAGTCGCATGTTCTATATATACATACAGCCATTGTACACTATACAGTATATATCAGGGCTGTACGCTTAGCTTTTTCAGTAGGAGCAAAGGTGCTCCTAAATTAAAAAAATTGGGAGCACAGAAAAACATTTAGGAGCACAGCGAAATGTCCGTGAAAACCTTATTGCCTTAAGCAGGATACAGATCATTCACAGCAGTGGCAATAATCTCTGCTCAAACCCTCCACACACACAGAAAATTTATTGTCTTGTTTCTATTTCATATTTTGAATTCAGAATTTGCATTTTGTTAACAATTTATAGCATTTCAGGATCTGCATAATTACTTATAGCTTAAAATATTCAGTAATTTGAATACTTCATATTGATTACACTTGTCTTTAATGATATTACAGGGGTGGTGTGTAGGTCTAATTGAGTGCCTGTCACTTTAAGAAGTACCGTAGGCCCACTCGCACTAATATATTTTTAGTCATTTTTGCGACGACCTGCTCGCACTGTACAGCCCTGGTATATATATATATATACAGTGAGGAGAAAATGTATTTGATACCATGCTAAAGTTGCCTAAAAAGAGGAATAGAAAATCATCATTTGACAATTGATCTTAATGTCTTAATTAAAAAATGAGTAAAAATAAAATCGTACACCAATTTGCTTTGTGATTGAAGAATGTATCGTAAATAAATAAATGTTCTTCCTAAATGCTAGAGGGAAGGAAGTATTTGAACCCCTACAGTATGTAACCCTATGGGAATTTAACACATAGGGTTAACATAGGGGCAGGCAGATTTTTATTTTTTAAGGCCAGCTATTTCATGGATCCAGGATATTATGCATCCTGATAAAGTTCCCTTGGCCTTTGGAATTAAAATAGCCCCACATCATCACATACTCTTCACCATAGCTAGAGATTGGCATGGCACTTTTTCCAGTAGGCCTATTAGCCTGGTTGATGCTCAATGCAATTCGAACAAGCTAATAAGCCTACTGGAAAAAGCACCATGGCCACATTGGATAGCACGCATTTCAGGTTTGGGTGCAAATAAGAAAATGCCTCCATTCCACTATTTACACCCGGGTGCAAATAATCACTCCGTTAAACTAAACTAATTGAACTTGATGCCGTTCAAACTAACCCTATTGGTTCCCCAGTGGTGATGCAGTACAAACTAACCCTATTGGTTCCCCAGTGGTGATGCAGTACAAACTAACCCTATTGGTTCCCCAGTGGTGATGCAGTACAAACTAACCCTATTGGTTCCCCAGTGGTGATGCAGTACAAGCTAACCCTATTGGTTCCCCAGTGGTGATGCAGTACAAACTAACCCTATTGGTTCCCCAGTGGTGATGCAGTACAAACTAACCCTATTGGTTCCCTGTTCCCCAGTGATGCAGTACAAACTAACCCTATTGGTTCCCCAGTGGTGATGCAGTACAAGCTAACCCTATTGGTTCCCCAGTGGTGATGCAGTACAAACTAACCCTATTGGTTCCCCAGTGGTGATGCAGTACAAACTAACCCTATTGGTTCCCGGGTGATGATGCGGTACAAACTAACCCTATTGGTTCCCGGGTGATGATGCGGTACAAACTAACCCTATTGGTTCCCGGGTGATGATGCGGTACAAACTAACCCTATTGGTTTCTCAGTGGTGATGCAGTTCAAACTAACCCCATTGCTTTGTACAAGAGACGTGTCTCATGTGCCTATTAGGGGAAATAGAGGAGGAGGTTGCACTACGTCCCCCTCGTGATGTTATCAGGTCGTCTCTGAAGTCTCTCTGTCAGAGATCAACCGACGACCACCAAGCGAGTATCTACCCGCTCGTACACACACACACGCTGAAACGCGTGTACACCATGGTGATGTGTTCATTCGATAGGTTGATTTTCTACAGAACTGGTGAGTAATGGCCAAACAAATAATTGATAAGTAATATTTTTAGTATCAACATGTAATAGATCCATATTAAAGGGAAACTATGCAGGTTTGGCGTTTTCATCGCCGGTTTCACTTTTCGTTTTCGCTTGTTTTACGCTTGCAGATTTCTCTGCAGAGCTTCCCCTACAGCTTTAGCGTGCATACTTTACAACAGTGATTCTTAACCATAGGGCCACGGCCCAAACCTGGGCCGCCAGCACCCCACGGAGGGCCGCAACAAACTTTCAGTTTTGCATCTGTGGGTCGCAAGGGCCGCGGGACTGCCTTCAAGGGTGTCCAAACCAACTGCGCCCCGTCACGCACTTTAATTTGGCCCGCCGAGCATGCATTAGTTTATCATAGATCCGCCACGTACTTAGGTTATGATTGGCCATTCGCTATTTATTTATTTTTTTCAGCAATTACGTTGTGGTTGACAATGACATTACTGCAAACTGCTCTACGCTCTTCTTAGAGAAAGTTTACATTTACAATGTCAATATCAAAACAGCATCTTACATAGAGATGTACAGTATGATACATAGAGATGTTTGAAATCTCTATTGCAGCAAATCTAATTATGTTACTCATAACGTAGCTAATTGTGAACGCTTTTGAGCGCGCATGAAAAGGAGAGAGAGCGCCAGCTGGCTTGTCATTGTTGATAACTGATATCTCCTTTTTATAAGAAACGAAAAACGCGAAGACAACAGCAGTTCCACTCCTGAGCAATGTACTGTGAGAGGGCACAGCAGCCACTGAATGGAGCCGGCAAGAGTCTTAAAGTGACAGTGCACCATTTATAAATGAATTAAACAGCATCATGTTAACCGTATTTCTTAATGAATTTATTTTCTACAACAAAAAAATACTTTGTCATTATTATAATTTAAATATAAATAATTCTATATGTTATATACTGCATTGTGTGTGTACATGTCGGGGGGAGGGGGGGTGGTAATATTTAATGGGCCCCGGGCCATTTTGTACTGAAAATTGGGCCTCGAGGTCAGAAAGGTTAAGAACCCCTGCTTTACAGCACTCCTCAATCGGTCGGTCTGCCTTTTCACGAGCATGATCGCGAGGCTGGAGACATTCTGTTTGTCGGTGATACAAACTTGCATGCATGGTTTTTCCAGTCAGGCACTAGGGGGAAGCGAGACAGCCGTCATTCAACCCGAAATAAGTCAAATAAGCTGATTAGTTGAGGCAAATTAAGCTAAAAAATACTTGCATAGTACACCTTCAAATGTTTAGCATGCATGCTTAGTTACTCCTCCGTGTGTGTGTGCGTGCGTGCGTGTGTGTATGTGTGTGTTAGGTGTGCTGCTGGCTGTGTTCTCCATGTCCATGTCCACCTCATTGGTGGTGCGTGAGGGTCAGTCAGTCCAGATGAACTGTTCTCACGGCGTGAGTATAGATGGGTATAACTCATTCACTTGGCTGAAACAAACCAACCAGTCACCTCCAGTGTGCATCCTGACCATTAACTACTTTCAAACTGAGGATACAACAGACACAAACAACTTGTACGAAAAATTCAAAAAGATCACTGTGCAGTATTTCAGTGGTTACAACAGCTCTATCGTTAGCTGGACTGTGAATACACTGACCTCCATGACGGTGATACAGATCAAGAATGTGAGTGTGTCTGACTCTGGACTTTACTACTGTGGGAGGACTGTAGGAGGTGGCATGGATTTCAAAAATGTCACAATCTTAACCATCACAGGTAATTATGTAGGCCTCTCTCTTTCTCTCTCATCTTCATATTTGGGATCTAAACTGATAATGTTGAATATTGTGTCTCCCTCTGATTGATCACAGCTTCAGATGCTGAACTTACAGACACAACAGACAATGGTATGTTTGTGTGTGTTGTGAACTGCAGTACTGGCGATTGTGTGTTGACAGTGTGCGTGTTGTGAACTGCAGGATGGTGTGTGTTGATGTGTGTGTGGTGAACTGCAATACTGGCATGGGTGATTGGAACTGTGGTTCTAGTCCTTGTGAGTGTGTTCTCTCTCTGCAGGTCAGTTCTGCAATGGGGTGTGTGGAACCGTGGTTCTAGTCCTGGGGGTTCTCAGTGCTGTTCTCAATCTGGTGCTGGTCATCCTGATCCTGACCAAATGCAGAGCTGGACTCAGACAGAACACGGGTACATCAGCCTTAGATTCTAACACATATGGTTGCCAACTCTGAGAAAAGAGTTGGCAACATTTGGCGTGACGTTTCTGTGCTTCAGATGGGGTTGCTGTCTCGAACTAATTCTAACTGTATACAAACTATTCCGACGTTTACAGACTGATTGGTGCTTCGTTTTATGTTTTATTTAGACACCTAGAGCAAGTTGCTGACGAGGTTTGGCGCTGTTTTGAGTAATGTTAGTGGCTTAAAAATGTGAATTTGAAAGTGTATGGCTTCGGGCCCTATGCTAGCCCACTGTTTGCTATTTTGGGCTGGAGCTTTTGCCCGTGCTAGCTCGGTACTGCGTGATCAACGAAAAATGCTTCTTCCGTGGCTTAGTTGATGTATTTTCATTCAGAAAAACACAGTTTTTTCAATTTCCGCCAAACTTACGCTTTAAAGTACACTAACACAAAATACACATTATGTATTATGGACTCAGACAGAACATGGGTACATTAGCCTTATATTCTAACACACTTAAAGTACACTAACACAAAATACACCTTATGTATTATTAACTAAAAACACATACAAATAACTCCCTTTGCAATTTGTACTGCACACACACGCAGTCACAGAGAGCACTATGCCCTATGTATTTCTTCACTTTGTGGTAATGTCTGAAGTTCGACCATGGACTGTGTAACTCTCTGTTGACTTGGGAGCTGGCCAGTATCAACGATGCCCGGACCAATCACATCGTGTATGGAGTCGGTAGGCGGGCATAACATGATGACGATTGACCTGCGACCAGAAGTTGCGACCGTTAAGCATCCTACTACTTAAAAAGATAGTTTGATATGAAAAGATGATAGTTTAGTGCTATCCTATTGTGTGGAGAGGGAATTTGAAAGACAACCGTTTATCCTACCCCTAAGGTGTACATTTTAGGACATCCTCAGGTTCAGATGTCAAACTCAGAAAAACATCCGTCATCCTCAGATAAAACTGCATCAGGTCTTAGAAAAAACGCTGTCAGAAATAGTAGAGTCAGGACAGAGTCAGACAAAAAAGTCTCAGATGAACTGAAATTGCAACTGAAGCAGGGCTGTACAGTGCAAGCAGGTTGTCGCATTTGCGACTAAAAGTATATTAGTGCGAGTATAATAAATGATATGCGGGCACACGTGCGAGTACTGATTTCAACCCTTTCATTCGCATTTTGCTCCTAAAATGAATCCACACCAAGTGGATCAAAGTACAGTACAATTTTAACGCATCTGTATACAAATGTCAGAGTTGACAACTCTTACGCACCTGACTAGACACTCACGCTTTCAGCAGCAGTAGGAAGGGGAGAGAAGAGCCAGAGGGATGTCGCACACAGACGCACACATACACTCACATTAACATTACCTCGAGATAGTTCTCATTACCGAGTCCAGTGGGCCAATCTCCCGTTAGCGCCCCAACGCCTGCTCTATAGTCTTCTAAGTTTCGTGCAAATTCTCAATGCGGCTAATAATAACTAGTCGTGCTACGATGATAACTAAGTTCACATAGACAGTACATGCAGATAACTTTGCTCTTATCAACTGACCCTGGCAATGTTTCCACTTTCCATTTATTAGTTTGTTAGCAGCAGCCCATTTTAACGTCTTCAGCTGGACATCTAAACAATGGCATTGAGGGGCGCGCTTACTGTTTTGCTTCTGGTTTACAGCCGGGTCCTGTAGTTTTTCTAACGTCGCCACAGCAGTTTATGAAAAAACTCCTCACAGGTCAGGAAGAACGTTAATCTCGCGATAAAAAAAATAACACTGTTAAAATTGTTTTGCGTTAACGCGTTAATAACGCAATATTTTTGACAGCACTACATTAAAGACAAGTGTAATCAATATGAAGTATTCAAATTACTTTGAATTTTAAGCTATAAGTAATTATGCAGATCTTATAATGCTATGAATTGTTAACAAAATGTATACAAATTCTGAATTCAAAATATGAAATAGAAACCAGACATTTTCTGTGTGTGTGGAGGGTTTGAGCAGAGACTAGGATTGCCACTGCTGTGAATGATCTGTATCCTGCTTAAGGCAATAAGGTTTTCAAGGAAATTTCATAGTGCTCCTAAAATATTTTCTGTGCTCCTAAATTTTTTCATTTAGGAGCATCTTTGCTCCTAGTGAAACACCTAAGCGCACAGCCCTGAACTGAAGGTTTCAGACATCAAATAAATGTGAGTCAGGAAAACAGCTGTTTATGTTAACTGGTACAGCAAGCAAAATGATTTGTGATATAATACAAAATCGTTGTGTTCTGCAAGCTAGGCTGGTTCACTCGTGCAAACGTCGCCTGAAAACAACTATTTTGTATTAAGCAGCAGTTGTCCATACAGTCTGATTATATCACAAACGAGTTTGTTTGCTGTAGCAGTTTGCTTCCTGTACCAAATTTGTGCTGCTGCAGTTATGCTGATGTGGTTGCTAGCAAGCTAGCTATAGCCTCCTAGCTAATTTAACATTTAAACGGGGAAGTGTTTTTTATTTGAAATGACAACTAGCTATTAACATTAGTGACATTAGTTAAAGTGAATAGTTTATACCAGAGAGGGTTAAAGCTGAGTTTGTAGGCTAATCAAGGAGCTTTGTTCTTGATGATCTTTGATGTTGAGTCCTGGGGTTGCCATGGATACTACTAACAAACTCCGCTGAAGAATCATACCATGTCAGGTGAACTAACTTGCAGGAAAAAAAAACTATTTTGTTTGGTGATTTGGTACAGCAAGCAAACTGCTACAGCACTTGTTTCTGATATAATCATTGACTGTATGGATGTAGCCTAATATGAAATAATTAGTGGGCTTGCTGCTAGGCAAAAAGTCAAAGGGGAAACCCACCCACATGTGAAGTTTGTGCCAGAAGTGCAAGCAAAAGGACAGGAACGGCAAATGCGGGAGCCAGAATCACATCTGAAAAAGACAGCAGCAAATAAACGAATGGTGTTGCTGTAAATTATTATTATCATTATAAACCAAAAGACAAGTTATTCAAACAGTTAAAGACAGATTTATTTTGCGATTACACAAATAATTTGTTTACGAGTTTTTATTTTTTTCTTTGACTTTATTTTTTTATTTCGATTTTGTATTTGATATTTTGATTAATTGATTTTTGTTTGAATTTGAAAAAGTATTGTTTGAACATTTTGGCACAAATTTAACTCCATAATATATTAGTACATAGCACTTCAAGGAATTATCCGGAGTAAAATGCACTTTAGATCAATTTAGGGATGATTGGGAGTACATACGTTGAGTTGACATCACATCATGTCATTCGGATGTGTTTTGAGAGAGTTCGATTTTACCGTTTTTAGCCAAAAACTCGTTAGCCTGGAAGTGACCGGGGCACGTCCTTTCGCCGCTACAAAACGCTTTTTTAATATATTTGTACTCCCAATCATCCCTAAATTGATCTAAAGTGCATTTTACTCCGGATAATTCCCTTAAGACCGTTGATGTTCAGCTATCCTTGCATTCAAATTATGTGGGCGTGGTTTCAAGTGGGCGAGCTCAGTCAATGCCACGTCAGACCAGTTTTTGTACTTGGTCTGATTTCTCAGCTATTTCTTTTCAGTGGCTAGAGCTGACAGGAGGTAGCAGTTAATTTTCAGTCTCACAACACAAACACTTATGGACCCAAAATGTTAATGTTAATCTTAGTGTTGTCATAATGGAATATGATTGCACCATATCTGGTGAAGTTCTCTTGTTTTCTCTGCTTCCTCCATTAGACTCTAGTCAACAAACAACATATTCACCTGACCAGGTGAGTATACGGCAACATTTATGTCTCTCTGGGTGTGTGTGTGTGTGTGTGTGTGTGTGTGTGTGTGTGTGTGTGTGTGTGTGTGTGTGTGTGCGTGCATATGTATGTGTGCATGTGTGAGAAATCAACCTTTTTATTTTGTATGTGTGGTTTTACAGGACTCTCTGGCCTATGCAGCTGAGTGGTTTTACCAAGAGGAGGAGAAGAACGGACTACTCACACGTGTGTCATATACATCCATCAGATAAATGTGTACATCACTCACACGTGTTACATCATCAGATAAATGTGTACATTACTCACATGTGTTACATCATCAGATAAATGTGTACATTACTTACTTGTGTTACATCATCAGATAAATGTGTACATTACTCACACGTGTTACATCATCAGATAAATGTGCACATTACTCACATGTTAAATATACATCCATCAGATAAATGCTGAATTTAAACTGAATATGGAACAGTTATACCAGTTCTAATCTTTCAGGTAGATTAAAGGGATAGTTCGGATTTTAAGACACGAAGTTGTATGGGTTCCCTGTCAGCAACGTAGTGCATCAGCACTGACTTACCCCCGACAGCGTCCTGTGAGCCGAGATCCAGCCGGTTTTTGATCGTTTTTGATGCCGGACTATTTTCTTCAGCAAGTTTCTGGGGTCACGAAAGTAAAGTGTTTTTCTTCTCAAAACCATATGCGTTCAACAGAGTGATATATTTGCACCACAAAAACGTTGTCCAGCTGTCAGTAGCGCGCAGTGATAGGAATCGCGAAAAATAAGTAAGTGATAACGAGGTTTGAATTTTTCCTGGACAACGTTTTTGTGGTGCAAATATATCACTCTGTTGAACGCATATGGTTTTGAGAAGAAAAACACTTTACTTTCGTGACCCCAGAAACTTGCCGGACTACTTTCTTCAGCATCAAAAACGATCTAAAACCGGCTGGATCTCGACTCACAGGACGCTGTCGGGGGTAAGTCAGTGCTGATGCACTACGTTGCTGACAGGGAATCCATACAACTTCGTGTCTTAAAATCCGAACTATCCCTTTAATATCCCGTTTTAAAAATACATCATACCGATACAAGCAATTTGTATATGTGGATTTTTTTGTTTTTATCATCATAATAACATTCATGAGCTCATAAGTGTAATAAAATAAGTGGCTTACTTTGACATGCACAGCAGAATTACTTTGTGTTTTGCGCTTGCCAGTTATAACATTCTAAATGCTGCAGTGGGCCGGATTGTATAATGTATTATTATTATTATTATAATGTGTTGTTATTATTATTATTATTATTATTATGTATTTATTTATTTATTCATGTCCCTACAAAATATTCAAAGCTAATACATGTGGGGCACAGGATAAATAAAACAAACAAAGTTATTCTTTGAAAACACTGCACATCTGTTACAGATGCTAATACCTAAGGTTTGAGTATAACTAGGACAGAGGCTAGTTTCCAAGGGATTTAGTATAACAGATGCTAGTAGCCATGGGTTAGTATAACAGATGCTAATATCCATAGGGTTTAGTATAGCAGATGCTAGTTTCCATAGTGTTTAGTATAGCAGATGCTAGTACTCATGGGGTTTAGTATAGCAGATGCTAGTTTCCATGGGGTTTAGTATAGCAGATGCTAATATCCATAGGGTTTAGTAAAGCAGATGCTAATATCCATAGGGTTTAGCAGATGCTAGTTTCCATGGGGTTTGGTATAGCAGATGCTAATATCCATAGGGTTTAGTATAGCAGATGCTAGTTTCCATGGGGGTTAGCTTTAGCGTAACAGATGCTAGTATACATGGGGTTGAGTACCCACAGGTTTTAATGCAGCAGGCGTAACAGCGCTAGTACCCATGGGTCATGATATAGCAGCAGCTGCTCAGAGTCCATCTTTGCCAGTGTGAATCTGGTGCCGGCCTGCATGTACACGTGTGGTTATGAGTGGTGTGTGGCCTGTGTGCTCTTGTGCCCAATACACACTCTACATGTGCACATTATGAGTGCTGTGTGCTCTTGTGCCCAATACACACTCTACATGTGCACATTATGAGTGCTGTGTGCTCTTGTGCCCAATACACACTCTACATGTGCACATTATGAGTGCAGGCCTGTGTGCTCTTGTGCCCAATACACACTCTACATGTGCACATTATGAGTGCTGTGTGCTCTTGTGCCCAATACACACTCTACATGTGCACATTATGAGTGCAGGCCTGTGTGTTCATGTGCCCAATACACACTCCTGTGCTCTTGTGCCCAATACACACTCTACATGTGCAGCATGTACACGTGTGGTTATGAGTGTATGCCTGTGTGCTTGTGTCTGCCTGGTAATACATGTGTAGGCCTGCATGCTTGTGTAATACATGTGTAGGCCTGCATGCTCTGATATTTCAAGTGGTTTCTCTGCCTCATATCTTGAGGGCCGATCACACTGACACACTTTTTTCACCTCCAGGCGTTCAAACTTAAAGTTAAAAATAGATTAATTTTTGAGACTGTATTTGTTTTCCCAATAAACTGTAACATGTACACAATCAATTTCCATCTTGAATGTTTATTATCACTCACATCGATTGAATATTCGCTTTTTGGAAATCAAAGTGTTTTGCTTTGCTCCAGTCCTCAGAGCTATGAATGTGTTTCTGTGGCCTAATGCACTCTTATGATAGTATAAGTGATAAGGCCTGAGAGATAATGAATGTGTTTCTGTGGCCTAATGCACTCTTATGATAGTATAAGTAATAAGGTCTCAGAGCAAATAAATGTTACTGCTTTTGATTGCATCAGTGTAAATGCTGCCTTTTGTGTGCAAAAGCAAATGCATTTAAAAATAGTCCTCCTGTACTGTAGGCCTCAGTATAGTGTGTGTGTGTGTGTGTGTGTGTGTGTGTTTTTTTGTGGTTTTTCAGTGCTGGTTTCCTGTCCTGTAAATCTAATCTGATAAGTGTGGTTGTGTGTGTGTGTGCGTGTGTGCGTGTGCGTGTGTGTGAGTGATATGAAACCAAGCCATTATTCCACTGTAGAGAGCATGCTTGTACTTCATGTAAAACATCAAAGCACTAACAATACAGCAGTTACACCTCACAGCAACCTCTCACAGATCATCACAGACTACCCCCCCCCCCACACACACAGACACACAAACACACGCACACACAAAGGGCCTGTCTGAAATGTGTTGCCTCTCTCTATATACATGTATGTTTATATACATTATTTGATACCATGCTAAAGTTGCCTAAAAAGAGGAATATAAAATCATCATTTGACAATTGATCTTAATGCCTTAATGAAAAAAAATGAGTAAAAATTAAACCGCTAAGGACACCGATTTTCTTTGTGATTGAAGAATGTATCGTAAATAAATAAATGTTCTTCCTTAAATGCTAGGGGGAATGAAGTATTTGACCACTATGTTAAATTCCCATAGGAGCAGGAGGATTTTTTTTATGTTTTTATTTTTAAAGGCCAACTATTTCATGGATCCAGGATATTATGCATCCTGATAAAGTTCCCTTGGCCTTAATTAAAGTAGCCCACCAGATAACCCACACGTCATATACGCTGATAAACCACACGTCATATACGCTGATAACCCACACGTCATATACGCTGATAAAACATGTAAAACATGTTTGGTGCAAACATAGTTTTTGGAACATATACATACAGTATACTGTACATAAATCCATTGCTGATTAAAATTGTTTGTATTCTTTAATTAAATAATAAATAGCAACAAACTGAAGTCAAATGATTCCGGTCATGTGCACAACTAACACTTCTCAGTGGACGTGATTGTGAGTACGCGTCAAAAGGACAATCGTGTCCAGATAACAATGGATTCATGTGCTAGACAGACAATACTCCGCAGCACAAGTGAGAAACACATTCTACATTCTGCGACACCTGCACCTGCAGTCAGACGCAGCAATAGGAGTTAGTAACCATGACACACCTGCACCTGCAGTCAGACACAGCAATAGGAGTTAGCATGAGACACCTGCACCTGCACCTGCAGTCAGAGACAGCAATAGGAGTTAGCATGAGACACCTGCACCTGCAGTCAGAGACAGCAATAGGAGTTAGCATGAGACACCTGCACCTGCACCTGCAGTCAGAGACAGCAATAGGAGTTAGCATGAGACACCTGCACCTGCAGTCAGAGACAGCAATAGGAGTTAGCATGAGACACCTGCACCTGCACCTGCAGTCAGAGACAGCAATAGGAGTTAGTAACCATGAGACACCTGCACCTGCAGTCAGAGACAGCAATAGGAGTTAGGACCCATGAGACACCTGCAGTCAGACACAGGTGTTAGGACACATGTCACCAACAGCAGCCCCTGTGTAGACCAGAGTCCAGAGAGTCCAGAGAGTCCACTCAGCCATGTGACCAGAGTTCACCCACACAGAGTCCAGAGAGTCCACTCAGCCATGTGACCAGAGATCACCCACACAGTCCAGAGAGTCCAGAGAGTCCACTCAGCCATGTGACCAGAGTTCACCCACACAGAGTCCAGAGAGTCCACTCAGCCATGTGACCAGAGATCACCCACACAGAGTCCAGAGAGTCCACTCAGCCATGTGACCAGAGATCACCCACACAGAGTCCAGAGAGTCCAGAGAGTCCACTCAGCCATGTGACCAGAGATCACCCACACAGAGTCCAGAGAGTCCACTCAGCCATGTGACCAGAGTTCACCCACACAGAGTCCAGAGAGTCCACTCAGCCATGTGACCAGAGTTCACCCACACAGAGTCCAGAGAGTCCACTCAGCCATGTGACCAGAGTTCACCCACACAGAGTCCAGAGTCCTCTCAGCCATGTGACCAGAGTTCACCCACACAGAGTCCAGAGAGTCACCCACACAGAGTTCAGAGAGTCACCCACACAGAGTCCACAGAGTCCACTCAGCCATGTGACCAGAGATCACCCACAGAGAGTCCAGAGAGTTCAGAGAGTCCTCTCAGCCATGGTAGGGGTGGTGGGGAGGCCACAGCCTGTAGAAGAGTCCTAGAGGCCCATATGTTCATATATTCTGCATATTTAGTGTCCTCCACATGAAGCTCCACGTGTGTCCACTCTGCAGCTGTAGGGGCCCAGTGGGAGCTGTCCAGGGTGCTGAAGCTGTAAGGGCCTCCAGTTCATAAGGACACCCGGCTGCAGCACTTTATATATGAGCACAAACACATTGGGAACTGATCACTGCTCCAATGAGACCAGTGGGAACTGATCATCTAATGAGACCAGTGGGAACTGATCACTGCTCCAATGAGACCAGTGGGAGCTGAACTGATCACTGCTCTAATGAGCTCTAATGAGACCAGTGGGAACTGATCACTGCTCCAATGAGACCAGTGGGAACTGATCACTGCTCTGATGAGACCATTGGGAACTGATCACTGCTGTAATGAGACCAGTGGGAACTGATCACTGCTCCAATGAGACCAGTGGGAACTGATCATCTAATGAGACCAGTGAGAACTGATCACTGCTCCAATGAGACCAGTGGGTATTTCAGATGAACATGCTCGTACCATAGATGTTGCTATAACTACAGCAGATGCTAGTACCAAAGATGTTGCTATAACTACAACAGATGCTAGTAGATGTTGCTATAACTACAGCAGATGCTAGTAGATGTTGCTATAACTACAGCAGATGCTAGTAGATGTTGCTATAACCACAACAGATGCTCATACCATAGATGTTGCTATAACTACAGCAGATGCTAGTAGATGTTGCTATAACTACAGCAGATGCTGTTCCATAGGTGTTGCTATAACTACAGCAGATGCTAGTAGATGTTGCTATAACTACAGCAGATGCTAGTACCATAGATTTAATGGGATTAAGTATAGCATAGTTTCCATGGGGTTTTTAGCATAACAGATGTCCAGCTTTGTTTGTTTGAGTCCAATTCAGGACTCTGCTTGACTGCTCAACTCAGTTGCATGTACATGCATGTAGTCACAGATGTTACACATGTGTAGTCCTGTATGCTTTACTCTATCAGGTTACACATGTGTAGTCCTGTATGCTTTACTCTATCAGGTTACACATTATGAGTCCTGTATGCTTTACTCTATCAGGTTACACATTATGAGTCCTGTATGCTTTACTCTATCAGGTTACACATGTGTAGTCCTGTATGTTTTACTCTATCAGGTTACACATGTGTAGTCCTGTATGCTTTACTCTATCAGGTTACACATTATGAGTCCTGTATGCTTTACTCTATCAGGTTACACATTATGAGTCCTGTATGCTTTACTCTATCAGGTTACACATGCGTAGTCCTGTATGCTTTGCTCTATCAGGTTACATATTATGAGGCCTGTATACTTACTGTAACTCTATCAGGTTAGTTGTCTTTGTCTGGCACCTTTGTTCAATAATACTGTAGGTTGTTGCTTAGTTGACTGTGTAAGCCAAGCCAGGAAGCTAGCTATTCAGCAACTACTGTAACTACAATCCAATAACATGCATTCCGTCACTTAGCTGCCTGGGTTACGCTGGCAATACTCACTTTCCTAGAAACAACATGTACATAAGCACTCTCCACCCAGCATGTGTGCTACAGTGTTTCTGTGAGTGTGTGTGTGTGTATGCAAGTGTGTTTCTGAGTGTGAATGTGTATGTGTAACTCTCTCTCTCTCTCTGTGTGTGTGTGTGTGCGCATTTGTGTGCAAAAGCTAATGCATGCATCTAATAATAGCTGTGTGTGTGTCTGTTTGTGTGTGTGTGTGTGTGTGTGCAAAAGCTAATGCATGCATCTAATAATAGCCCTGTGTGTGTGTGTGTGTGTGTGTGTGTGTGTGTGTGTGTGTGTGTGTGTGTGTGTGTGTGTGTGTGTCTTTCTGTGGTTTTCAGTACTGGTTTCCTGCCTTGGTCTAAGCTGAAGTGTGTGTGTGTGTGTGTGTGTGTGTGTGTGTGTGTGCAGTATATAAACAAATATATTTTCCACTACAGACCTCACATAAAACCCTTTTATCACCATAACACCTACAGTACAACACAGTGAGACATTGTAGTCAACTCTCAAACATGCTAACAGAAAACAGATATGGTCAAATGTACTTTCTACTTTCCTAAGCAGGTATTGGCTTGGGACTATATTGGGGTGAAGCACAGCTACTTGGGACTATATTGGGGCGAAGCACAGCTACTTGGGACTATATTGGGGCGAAGCACAGCTACTGTCTGTGCTGTGGTGAGTGAGAAAGTACTGATGTGTTGCGTGATATCTCTGCACCCAAGTAGCAGTGCTTCACTTGTGCTTCGCCCCAATATAGTCCCAAGTCAATACCTGTTTAGGAGATCGCCTAGTCTTATTCTGCTCTGCCATTTGGTCAATACCTGCCCAGGAGATCACCTAGTCTTAGTCTGCATTGCCATTTGGTCAATACCTGCCAAAGAGATCGCCTAGTCTTAGTCTGCATTGCCATTTGGTCAATACCTGCCCAAGAGATCACCTAGTCTTAGTCTGCACTGCCATTTGGTCAATACCTGCCCAAGAGATCGCCTAGTCTTAGTCTGCACTGCCATTTGGTCAATACCTGCCCAGGAGATCGCCTAGTCTTAGTCTGCACTGCCATTTGTACTCGTGAAGATGGAGGCCACAAGAAGCACTTCTTTTGGCTCACTTTTACTCACGTCATGCTATCAGGCAGCAAAGGATGTTTCCTCTTGATGTCCGAAGTAAATACAGATGTCGGCCTGTGTCATCTGAACAACCTTCTAGATTTAAACTTCAGAAGAGGTCATCTCCATCTGTGTGTGTGTGTGTGAGAGAGAGAGAGAGAGAGAGAGAGAGAGAGAGAGATGTGACTGCTTCCTTGTCAGCCTGTGTCGTCTGACGCCCCTCTAAATTTAGAGTTTAGCAGAGGTCATCTCCATCTGTGTGTGTGTGTGTGTGTGTGTGTGTGTGTGTGTGTGTGTGTGTGTGTGTGTGAGTGTGTGTGTGTGTGTGTGTGTGTGTGTGTGTGTGTGAGAGAGAGAGAGAGAGAGAGAGAGAGAGAGAAAGAGAGAGAGAGAGATGCGACTGCTTCCTTGTAGGCCTGTGTTGTCTGACGCTCCTCTAAATTTAGAGTTTAGAAGAGGTCATCTCATTCTGTGTGTGTGTGTGTGTGTGTGTGTGTGAGAGAGAGAGAGAGAGAGAGAGAGAGAGATGTGACTGCTTCCTTGTAGGCTTGTGTCATCTGAACGCCCCTCTAGATTTAATACTCAGAGGTCCGGGGCCTTTCAGACACTACGAGGCAATCTGCTTCAGTCCCCCCTCAGCCTCCAAGGGCCCTATCAGAAACTGTCATGTTATATTGTCGTCTTATTGTCGTATTGTCGTACCTCTTTGTTTGTATATGAAATGGGGGCAGCCGTGGCCTACTGGTTGGGGCCTCAAGCTTGTAACCGGAGGGTTGCCGGTTGGATCCCCGACCAGTCCACGGCTGAAGTGCCCTTGAGCAAGGCACCTAACCCCTCACTGCTCCCTGTGCGCCGCTGGTTGGGCAGGCAGCTCACTGCTCTGGGTTAGTGTGTGTTCACTGGGATAAATTGGGATAAATGCAGAAACCGAATTCCCCACACGGGATCAAAAAAGTATATATACTATACTAAATGGAGAGATACTCTACAGTAGGAGACGTGGCTGTCGTAAAACATTCTCACGACCAAGCAGTGGAAAGAGGCAGGTTTTTCTGATGTTTCCATTGCTTGGTCGTGAGAATGCTAAGATAGCCACGCCTCCTACTGATGTAGTGAGGTCGCCTCTACATTCACTCTCAGAGATCACCAGACCACCACCGAGCGGGTATCCCTCCATTTCACGACTTCACACACACACACACACACACACACACACTTGTATGCATCATGGTGGTGTGTTATGGGCAGATTTTCTACTGGATGGGTGAGTGATGCCATAACCAGTCAGTATTTTTACCAATATGCAATAACGGAGTTTAAAATGTTTACTTGCTTAACGCATGCTTAGTCACTCATCCAACTATGCTGTGTGTGTGTGTGTGTGTGTGTGTGTGTGTGTGTGTGTGTGTGTGTGTGTGTGTGTGTGTGTGTGTGTGTGTGTGTGTGTTAGGTTTGTTAGGTGTGCTGCTGGCTGTGTTCTCCATGTCCATGTCCACCTCAGTGGTGGTGCGTGAGGGTCAGTCGGTCCAGATGAACTGTTCTCACAGGAGTGCATCCGGGTATAAGTCATTCATCTGGCTAAAGCAAACCAACCAGACTCCTCCAGTGTGTGTCCTGACCATCAACTACTATAGTAGAGATCCCAAGGAGATCTACTATGGGATGGACAGCAGAAAACACACCACTGCTCAGTACCACAATGGCTATAGCAGCGCTAACGTTAACTGGACTGTGAACAATATGACCTCCACATCTGTGCTCGTGATCAGGAATGTGAGTGTGTCTGACTCTGGACTTTACTACTGTGGGAAGAGTGGAAATAACTGCTTCCAGTTCTACAATATCACCACCTTAACCGTCACAGGTAGTCATTTCCCCTCTCAATTCCTCTATCTGTCATATTCATATTTGGGATCTAAAATGATGATCAACACAACTGGTGTATCGTGTTGATTTGTGTCTCTGAAAATCCTGTCTGTTTCTGATTTATCCCAGCTTTTACAGAGGAGTCTGAGACTGAACTTACAGACACAACAGACAATGGTATGTGTGTGTGTTGTGAACTTTGTTAATGGTATGGTGTGTTATGGATAGTGTGTGTTTGCAATTCAGTTTATACCAGCAGGCCTTACAATCATACAAGAAACAAACTATAGAGCCTCGAAACGTTGACTCTATTCATTCTGAAATTAGCTTTAAGTCTACTGTACAACGTGCATGTTCACATTTTTAGTTGCCCATAACAACCCATAAAGTTGCCTGCTTGCCTTGCACATCTAACTAGTAAGCAAGGCACCTACCCCTCACTGCTCCCCGAGCGCCGCTGGTTGGGCAGGCAGCTCACTGCTCTGGGTTAGTGTGTGATTCACCTCACTGTATGTTCACTGTGTGCTGTGTGTGTTCACTAATTTGGTTAAATTGGGTTAAATGCAGAGAACGAATTTCCCTCACAGGATCAAAAAAGGATGTATACTTGTACTATACTACAATCATAGTGAGCAAAGTTTTTTTCCTTTTTTTTTTTTTCTGACCTTATTTTTTTATTTTTTTGCTGTGGATGTTATTGAGCTTGTAAAAGTTGTTGCGCACCCGCTGCCAGAGTCGTATCACTCTAATCTCTCTCCCTTTTGCAGTAAATGTCTATTGTGGTAGGCTACAATGGCTGCCAGTTTTAAAACTAATATCAAAACAAAATAATTATTTCTTCACTCTGTGGAAAGTAACATGTAACATTACTTTTGCGTTACTGCGCTTAAATGTTTCACTGGATGCTGTTATTGACATCGTCAACCATTTTATTTATTTAATTAGCCTAATGACATTGTATGAAAACATTAGGTAGCATAATCTAGTCTGTTAAGCCACTACCTAATTGTAATAGAGAGCAAAAGAAGTATCACCTAAAGCCAAGAAAACCGCCTCAGAGACAGTGCTGTAGGAGGCGGCCTGATTCTACTACTTTGTAATGTATTACACCCAACTCTGTCCAATACTGAGAACTGGGCTCATAGCTTGCAGGTTTGCTTAGTGGCCTAACCTACCAGCACTGCAATGAGACGCACACGAGAGATGAATCATCGGTCAACAGTGCACTAGTATTCTACTTTCTTATTGCACGTTCATATATTGTGTATATTTGATTGGTTCAACCGCTACCCGCCCAAATTTAATTAAAATATTATTTTTCATCACATCATCGGATCATCCACAGAGTCTGTGGCTGTGACCGCCATCCTCACATCCCTAGTGTGTGTGTGTTTGTGTGTGTGTGTGTGTGTTGTGAACTGCAATGCCTGCATGGTTTATGTTGATGGTATGTGTGGATCTGTTCTTCTAGTCCTTGTGAGTGTGTTCTCTTCCTGCAGGTCAGTTCTGCAGTGGGGAGTGTGGAACCGTGGTTCTAGTCCTGGGGGTTCTCAGTGCTGTTCTCAATCTGGTGCTGGTCCTCCTGATCCTGACCAAACGCAGAGCTGGACTCAGACAGAACACGGGTACATCGGCCTTATATTAACACATTTAAAGTACACTAACACAAAATACACATTATGTATTATACACATTAACATGTGAACTCACTTAAATTACTCACTAACACAAAATGCACATTATGTATCATACACATTAACATGTGAACTCACTTAAATTACTCACTAACACAAAATACAGATTATGTATCATACACATTACTGTAGCATGTGAACTCACTTAAATTACTCACTAACACAAAATGCACATTATGTATCATACACATTAGCAGGGGTACGTTAGCCTTATATTATAAATGTGTCCTCTTTGGCTGATTGCAGCACACCTGGTCTAGGTAAGGGACAATAACTCCTCTATAGTGACCAGAATTCAATTTAAATCTCTAACTTTGGCCTATAGGACACTTACGGTACTGGATCTGCTCCCTGTTATCTTAACTCAATGATCAAGATGTGGTGCCATGTTGGGGGAAGGAGTTGCCCAGTGCTCTCCGTTCCTGTCATAGCTTTGGGTCTTTCAAGGGTCTAAACACATATCTATTCAATATGCGCTTATTTGATTAAGTTCATAATGTGTTATGGATTGTATATTACAGTACGTGTTTATTTACATTAGGCTGTTTATTGAATTGACATAATTGTTTGTTATTGCCATTCTTCTTAATGTACAGTACGTACAGTAGTCTTACCAACTTTTTAAGCTGTGTGTTGTTGAATTTCACTTTTGTGTTGTTGTTATTTTGTACTGTATGCCACTTTGGACAAGAGGGCCTGCTTACCATAACCATACCAATCCAGTGTATCCATGTTCATTATCTTATGATTCAAATATTACTGACAATCTGCCATTTGTCATCATATCTGGTGAAGTTCTCCTGTTCTCTCTGCTTCCTCCATTAGCCTCTGGTCTTCACACATCATCTACACCTGACCAGGTGAGTGGTCTTCACACATCATCTACACCTGACCAGGTGAGTGCAGGGCAGTGCTACATATGCTGCGCTCTTTGTAGCGTGTGTGTTTCTCTAACAGATGAAGAACCTTTGTGTGTGTGTATGTGTGTGTGTGTGTGTGTGTGTGTGTGTGTGTGTGTGTTGTTTCAGGTTCAGGATTCTATGAACTATGCAGCTCTGAACTTCTCTGCCAAGAAGAAAAAAAGGAGCAACTCCAACCTCCAAACTAACAACCCACACGTCATATACGCTGCCACTAGATAACCCACACGTTGTATACGCTGCCACTAGATAATCCACACGTCATATACGCTGATAACCCACACATTGTATACGCTGCCACTAGATAACCCACACGTCATATACGCTGATAACCCACACGTTGTATACGCTGCCACTAGATAATCCACACGTTGTATACGCTGCCACTAGATAACCCACACGTTGTATACACTGCCACTAGATAACCCACATGTTGTATATGCTGCCACTAGATAACCCACACGTTGTATACACTGCCACTAGATAACCCACATGTTGTATATGCTGCCACTAGATAACCCACACGTCGTATACGCTGATAACCCACACGTCGTATATGCTGCCACTAGATAAACGTTGCAATTCAGAAACCTTTATCTGTTTAAATGTTAGGGTGGATATCAATTGAAGTTCTAGCATAAACCCTCAAACATTTAAAGGGCACACACACACATTCATACTATCTGTCTAATGCCAATTTAAATTGTATGTTAATTAAATAATAAATCATTACAGATTGAACTCAAATGACTCCATTCATGTGCCCATCCAATTGCACATTCACTGTGCCTATAACTCACGTGTATCAACTCAAATGTCAAGTGCGTAATACACTTCTGGGTATTAAATCTAGCAAACACAGCGGGGGCAATTGCTCTTGCTTAGGGGGGGAAGATGAGGAGGTGCTCACTATATTAGTGGGGGAAGTGTTATGAGGAGGTGCTAACTATATTAGTGAGGGAAGTGTTATGAGGAGGTGCACACTATATTAGTGGGGAAGATGAGGAGGTGCTCACTATATTAGTGGGGAAGTGTTATGAGGAGGTGCTCACTATATTAGTGGGGGAAGATAAGGAGGTGCTCACTATATTAGTGGGGAAGTGTTATGAGGAGGTGCTCACTATATTAGTGGGGGAAGATAAGGAGGTGCACACTATATTAGTGGGGAAGATGAGGAGGTGCTCACTATATTAGTGGGGAAGTGTTATGAGGAGGTGCTCACTATATTAGTGGGGAAGTGTTATGAGGAGGTGCTCACTATATTGGTGGGGAAGATGAGGAGGTGCTCACTATATTAGTGGGGAAGTGTTATGAGGAGGTGTACACTATATTAGTGGGGAAGTGTTATAAGGTGCTCACTATATTAGTGGGGGAAGATAAGGAGGTGCTCACTATATTAGTGGGGAAGATGAGGAGGTGCTCACTATATTAGTGGGGGAAGTGTTATGAGGAGGTGCTCACTATATTAGTGGGAAAGTGTTATGAGGAGGTGCTCACTATATTAGTGGGGGAAGATGAGGACGTGCACGCTATGTTAGTGGGGGAAGTGTTATGAGGAGGTGCTCACTATATTAGTGGGGAAGTGTTATGAGGAGGTGCTCACTATATTAGTGGGGAAGATGAGGAGGTGATCACTATATTAGTGGGGAAGATGAGGAGGTGCTCACTATATTAGTGGGGGAAGATAAGGAGGTGCACACTATATTAGTGGGGAAGTGTTATGAGGAGGTGCTCACTATATTAGTGGGGAAGATGAGGAGGTGCTCACTATATTAGTGGGGGAAGATAAGGAGGTGCTCACTATATTAGTGGGGAAGTGTTATGAGGAGGTGCTCACTATATTAGTGGGGGAAGATGAGGACGTGCACGCTATATTAGTGGGGAAGTGTTATGAGGAGGTGCTCACTATATTAGTGGGGAAGATGAGGAGGTGCTCACTATATTAGTGGGGGAAGATAAGGAGGTGCTCACTATATTAGTGGGGAAGTGTTATGAGGAGGTGCTCACTATATTAGTGGGGAAGATGAGGAGGTGCTCACTATATTAGTGGGGGAAGATAAGGAGGTGCTCACTATATTAGTGGGGAAGATGAGGAGGTGCTCACTATATTAGTGGGGGAAGATAAGGAGGTGCTCACTATATTAGTGGGGAAGATGAGGAGGTGCTCACTATATTAGTGGGGGAAGTGTTATGAGGAGGTGCTCACTATATTAGTGGGGAAGTGTTATGAGGAGGTGCTCACTATATTAGTGGGGGAAGATAAGGAGGTGCTCACTATATTAGTGGGGGAAGTGTTATGAGGAGGTGCTCACTATATTAGTGGGGAAGTGTTATGAGGAGGTGCTCACTATATTAGTGGGGAAGATGAGGAGGTGCTCACTATATTAGTGGGGGAAGATAAGGAGGTGCTCACTATATTAGTGGGGAAGTGTTATGAGGAGGTGCACACTATATTAGTGGGGAAGATGAGGAGGTGCTCACTATATTAGTGGGGAAGTGTTATGAGGAGGTGCTCACTATATTAGTGGGGAAGATGAGGAGGTGATCACTATATTAGTGGGGAAGATGAGGAGGTGCTCACTATATTAGTGGGGGAAGATAAGGAGGTGCACACTATATTAGTGGGGAAGTGTTATGAGGAGGTGCTCACTATATTAGTGGGGAAGATGAGGAGGTGCTCACTATATTAGTGGGGGAAGATAAGGAGGTGCTCACTATATTAGTGGGGAAGTGTTATGAGGAGGTGCTCACTATATTAGTGGGGGAAGATGAGGACGTGCACGCTATATTAGTGGGGAAGTGTTATGAGGAGGTGCTCACTATATTAGTGGGGAAGATGAGGAGGTGCTCACTATATTAGTGGGGGAAGATAAGGAGGTGCTCACTATATTAGTGGGGAAGTGTTATGAGGAGGTGCTCACTATATTAGTGGGGAAGATGAGGAGGTGCTCACTATATTAGTGGGGGAAGATAAGGAGGTGCTCACTATATTAGTGGGGAAGATGAGGAGGTGCTCACTATATTAGTGGGGGAAGATAAGGAGGTGCTCACTATATTAGTGGGGAAGATGAGGAGGTGCTCACTATATTAGTGGGGGAAGTGTTATGAGGAGGTGCTCACTATATTAGTGGGGAAGTGTTATGAGGAGGTGCTCACTATATTAGTGGGGGAAGATAAGGAGGTGCTCACTATATTAGTGGGGGAAGTGTTATGAGGAGGTGCTCACTATATTAGTGGGGAAGTGTTATGAGGAGGTGCACACTATATTAGTGGGGAAGATGAGGAGGTGCTCACTATATTAGTGGGGGAAGATAAGGAGGTGCTCACTATATTAGTGGGGAAGTGTTATGAGGAGGTGCACACTATATTAGTGGGGAAGATGAGGAGGTGCTCACTATATTAGTGGGGAAGTGTTATGAGGAGGTGCTCACTATATTAGTGGGGAAGATGAGGAGGTGATCACTATATTAGTGGGGAAGATGAGGAGGTGCTCACTATATTAGTGGGGGAAGATAAGGAGGTGCACACTATATTAGTGGGGAAGTGTTATGAGGAGGTGCTCACTATATTAGTGGGGAAGATGAGGAGGTGCTCACTATATTAGTGGGGGAAGATAAGGAGGTGCTCACTATATTAGTGGGGGAAGTGTTATGAGGAGGTGCTCACTATATTAGTGGGGAAGTGTTATGAGGAGGTGCTCACTATATTAGTGGGGAAGTGTTATGAGGAGGTGCTCACTATATTAGTGGGGAAGATGAGGAGGTGCTCACTATATTAGTGGGGGAAGATAAGGAGGTGCTCACTATATTAGTGGGGAAGTGTTATGAGGAGGTGCTCACTATATTAGTGGGGAAGATGAGGAGGTGCTCACTATATTAGTGGGGGAAGATAAGGAGGTGCTCACTATATTAGTGGGGGAAGATAAGGAGGTGCTCACTATATTAGTGGGGGAAGTGTTATGAGGAGGTGCTCACTATATTAGTGGGGAAGTGTTATGAGGAGGTGCTCACTATATTAGTGGGGAAGTGTTATGAGGAGGTGCTCACTATATTAGTGGGGAAGATGAGGAGGTGCTCACTATATTAGTGGGGGAAGATAAGGAGGTGCTCACTATATTAGTGGGGAAGTGTTATGAGGAGGTGCTCACTATATTAGTGGGGAAGATGAGGAGGTGCTCACTATATTAGTGGGGGAAGATAAGGAGGTGCTCACTATATTAGTGGGGAAGATGAGGAGGTGCTCACTATATTAGTGGGGGAAGATAAGGAGGTGCTCACTATATTAGTGGGGAAGTGTTATGAGGAGGTGCTCACTATATTAGTGGGGGAAGATAAGGAGGTGCACACTATATTAGTGGGGAAGATGAGGAGGTGCTCACTATATTAGTGGGGAAGTGTTATGAGGAGGTGCTCACTATATTAGTGGGGAAGTGTTATGAGGAGGTGCTCACTATATTGGTGGGGAAGATGAGGAGGTGCTCACTATATTAGTGGGGAAGTGTTATGAGGAGGTGTACACTATATTAGTGGGGAAGTGTTATAAGGAGGTGCTCACTATATTAGTGGGGGAAGATAAGGAGGTGCTCACTATATTAGTGGGGAAGATGAGGAGGTGCTCACTATATTAGTGGGGAAGTGTTATGAGGAGGTGCTCACTATATTAGTGGGGAAGTGTTATGAGGAGGTGCTCACTATATTAGTGGGGTGAGATGAGGAGGTGCTCACTATATTAGTGGGGAAGATGAGGAGGTGCTCACTATATTAGTGGGGAAGTGTTATGAGGAGGTGCTCACTATATTAGTGGGGAAGATGAGGAGGTGCTCACTATATTAGTGGGGGAAGATAAGGAGGTGCACACTATATTAGTGGGGAAGTGTTATGAGGAGGTGCTCACTATATTAGTGGGGAAGATGAGGAGGTGCTCACTATATTAGTGGGGGAAGATAAGGAGGTGCTCACTATATTAGTGGGGGAAGTGTTATGAGGAGGTGCTCACTATATTAGTGGGGAAGTGTTATGAGGAGGTGCTCACTATATTAGTGGGGAAGATGAGGAGGTGCTCACTATATTAGTGGGGGAAGATAAGGAGGTGCTCACTATATTAGTGGGGAAGTGTTATGAGGAGGTGCACACTATATTAGTGGGGAAGATGAGGAGGTGCTCACTATATTAGTGGGGAAGTGTTATGAGGAGGTGCTCACTATATTAGTGGGGAAGATGAGGAGGTGATCACTATATTAGTGGGGAAGATGAGGAGGTGCTCACTATATTAGTGGGGGAAGATAAGGAGGTGCACACTATATTAGTGGGGAAGTGTTATGAGGAGGTGCTCACTATATTAGTGGGGAAGATGAGGAGGTGCTCACTATATTAGTGGGGGAAGATAAGGAGGTGCTCACTATATTAGTGGGGGAAGTGTTATGAGGAGGTGCTCACTATATTAGTGGGGAAGTGTTATGAGGAGGTGCTCACTATATTAGTGGGGAAGTGTTATGAGGAGGTGCTCACTATATTAGTGGGGAAGATGAGGAGGTGCTCACTATATTAGTGGGGGAAGATAAGGAGGTGCTCACTATATTAGTGGGGAAGTGTTATGAGGAGGTGCTCACTATATTAGTGGGGAAGATGAGGAGGTGCTCACTATATTAGTGGGGGAAGATAAGGAGGTGCTCACTATATTAGTGGGGAAGATGAGGAGGTGCTCACTATATTAGTGGGGGAAGATAAGGAGGTGCTCACTATATTAGTGGGGAAGATGAGGAGGTGCTCACTATATTAGTGGGGGAAGTGTTATGAGGGAGGTGCTCACTATATTAGTGGGGAAGTGTTATGAGGAGGTGCTCACTATATTAGTGGGGGAAGATGAGGACGTGCACGCTATGTTAGTGGGGAAGTGTTATGAGGAGGTGCTCACTATATTAGTGGGGGAAGTGTTATAAGGAGGTGCTCACTATATTAGTGGGGAAGATGAGGAGGTGCTCACTATATTAGTGGGGAAGATGAGGAGGTGCTCACTATATTAGTGTAGAAGTGTTATGAGGAGGTGCTCACTATATTAGTGGGGCTTTGGGGGTTTCTGGCTGCTAACCATTTTAACAGTGTGGGAGGGACAGAACTGCTAATTACATTACATCAGAATATTGAATACTGCATTCCCCTTACACTGCTGTTTGGATCATTTTACCCTCATCCCAATCAGCACCAGAACTCACTGTACAGCTCAGGGGACCTCAGTGGGAGCTGTCCAGGGTGCTGAAGCTGCTGCCCAAAGCTTTGAGGGGACACAGTTCATAAGGTCACAGCTGCAGCAGCATAAGTATGTGTGTAGGCTTCTGTGTGTGTGTGTGTGTGTGTGTGTGTGTGTGTGTGTGTGTGTGGGTGTGCGTCTGTTGAGATAATAAAAACCAAGTAACTACAACCAGACCAGATTACATGAAACAAATGTGTACTCAGATTACCGTTACATTGTCGGAGATTGCTTTACTACAGTTTGATTAGTCTTTCAATACATACAATATATTTACATTATGCAGTCAACACTCAGACTACTATGATAGACCAAGTGTGGAAGTGTTATGAGGAGGTGCTCACTATATTAGTGTGGAAGTGTTATGAGGAGGTGCTCACTATATTAGTGGGGAAGTGTTATGAGGAGGTGCACACTATATTAGTGGGGAAGATGAGGAGGTGCACACTATATTAGTGGGGAAGATGAGGAGGTGCACACTATATTAGTGTGGAAGTGTTATGAGGAGGTGCTCACTATATTAGTGGGGAAGTGTTATGAGGAGGTGCACACTATATTAGTGGGGAAGATGAGGAGGTGCACACTATATTAGTGGGGAAGTGTTATGAGGAGGTGCTCACTATATTAGTGGGGAAGTGTTATGAGGAGGTGCTCACTATATTAGTGGGGAAGTGTTATGAGGAGGTGCACACTATATTAGTGGGGAAGTGTTATAAGGAGGTGCTCACTATATTAGTGGGGAAGTGTTATGAGGAGGTGCTCACTATATTAGTGGGGAAGTGTTATGAGGAGGTGCTCACTATCTTAGTGAGGAAGTGTTATGAGGAGGTGCTCACTATATTAGTGGGGAGGATGAGGAGGTGCTCACTATATTAGTGGGGGAAGATGAGGAGGTGCTCACTATATTAGTGGGGGAAGATGAGGACGTGCACGCTATGTTAGTGGGGAAGTGTTATGAGGAGGTGCTCACTATATTAGTGGGGGAAGATGAGGAGGTGCTCACTATATTAGTGGGGAAGTGTTATGAGGAGGTGCTCACTATATTAGTGGGGAAGTGTTATGAGGAGGTGCACACTATATTAGTGGGGAAGTGTTATGAGGAGGTGCTCACTATATTAGTGGGGAAGTGTTATAAGGAGGTGCTCACTATATTAGTGGGGAAGATGAGGAGGTGCTCACTATATTAGTGGGGAAGATGAGGAGGTGCTCACTATATTAGTGGGGAAGATGAGGAGGTGCTCACTATATTAGTGGGGCTTTGGGGGTTTCTGGCTGCTAACCATTTTAACAGTGTGGGAGGGACAGAACTGCTATTTACATTACATCAGAATATTGAATACTGCATTCCCCTTACACTGCTGTTTGGATCATTTTACCCTCATCCCAATCAGCACCAGAACTCACTGTACAGCTCAGGGGACCTCAGTGGGAGCTGTCCAGGGTGCTGAAGCTGCTGCCCAAAGCTTTGAGGGGACACAGTTCATAAGGTCACAGCTGCAGCAGCATAAGTATGTGTGTAGGCTTCTGTGTGTGTGTGTGTGTGTGTGTGTGTGTGTGTGTGTGTGTGTGGGTGTGCGTCTGTTGAGATAATAAAAACCAAGTAACTACAACCAGACCAGATTACATGAAACAAATGTGTACTCAGATTACCGTTACATTGTCGGAGATTACTTTACTACAGTTTGATTAGTCTTTCAATACATACAATATATTTACATTATGCAGTCAACACTCAGACTACTATGATAGACCAAGTTTGGAAGTGTTATGAGGAGGTGCTCACTATATTAGTGTGGAAGTGTTATGAGGAGGTGCTCACTATATTAGTGGGGAAGTGTTATGAGGAGGTGCTCACTATATTAGTGGGGAAGTGTTATGAGGAGGTGCACACTATATTAGTGGGGAAGATGAGGAGGTGCTCACTATATTAGTGGGGAAGTGTTATGAGGAGGTGCTCACTATATTAGTGGGGAAGTGTTATGAGGAGGTGCACACTATCTCAGTGGGAGCTGTCCAGGGTGCTGAAGCTGCTGCCCAAAGCTTTGAGGGGACACAGTTCATAAGGTCACAGCTGCAGCAGCATAAGTATGTGTGTAGGCTTCTGTGTGTGTGTGTGTGTGTGTGTGTGTGTGTGTGTGTGTGTGTGTGGGGGTGCGTCTGTTGAGTTAATAAAAACCAAGTAACTACAACCAGACCAGATTACATGAAACAAATGTGTACTCAGATTACCGTTACATTGTCGGAGATTACTTTACTACAGTTTGATTAGTCTTTCAATACATACAATATATTTACATTATGCAGTCAACACTCAGACTACTATGATAGACCAAGTGTGGAAGTGTTATGAGGAGGTGCTCACTATATTAGTGTGGAAGTGTTATGAGGAGGTGCTCACTATATTAGTGGGGAAGTGTTATGAGGAGGTGCACACTATATTAGTGGGGAAGATGAGGAGGTGCACACTATATTAGTGTGGAAGTGTTATGAGGAGGTGCTCACCATATTAGTGGGGAAGTGTTATGAGGAGGTGCA
>NC_085009.1:32479136-32486636 GCF_963854185.1 Sardina pilchardus | reverse complement strand
GAGACACACCTGGAGCCAACATGGTACAACGTGAGTACAGGTGCTGAGACGACCGCATTACAGGTGGCACACAGAGACACACCTGGGGCCAGCAGAGCACAACGTGAGTACAGGTGCTGAGACGACCGCATTACAGGTGGCACACAGAGACACACCTGGGGCCAGCAGAGCACAACGTGAGTACAGGTGCTGAGATAACCGCATTACAGGTGGCACACAGAGACACACCTGGGGCCAACAGAGCACAACGTGAGTACAGGTGCTGAGACGACCGCATTACAGGTGGCACACAGAGACACACCTGGGGCCAGCAGAGCACAACGTGAGTACAGGTGCTGAGACGACCGCATTACAGGTGGCACACAGAGACACACCTGGAGCCAACATGGTACAACGTGAGTACAGGTGCTGAGACGACCGCATTACAGGTGACACACAGAGACACACCTGGAGCCAACATGGTACAACGTGAGTACAGGTGCTGAGACGACCGCATTACAGGTGGCACACAGAGACACACCTGGGGCCAACATGGTACAACGTGAGTACAGGTGCTGAGACGACCGCATTACAGGTGGCACACAGAGACACACCTGGGGCCAACATGGTACAACGTGAGTACAGGTGCTGAGACGACCGCATTACAGGTGGCACACAGAGACACACCTGGAGCCAGCAGAGCACAACGTGAGTACAGGTGCTGAGACGACCGCATTACAGGTGACACACAGAGACACACCTGGGGCCAACATGGTACAACGTGAGTACAGGTGCTGAGACGACCGCATTACAGGTGGCACACAGAGACACACCTGGAGCCAACATGGTACAACGTGAGTACAGAAGTCTGATTTAGCCAAGCTAATTGCTGTGCATGCTAATCAATGTGCATGTGTGTGTGTGTGATATTTCCTCCTGACTACCAGCAGTTCATTTCTGTGCTCTTTAGAGGACCTTCGTGAAACTGGACTATCTCCCACACCATACACACTAGCGAGCAAACTCCTTTGGTACTCCACAGAGGACATTCAGGGATTTTTAACTGGTATCAAATGTAGGGGATGGGGTTTTGGGAACTCCTCTTTTTCTTCCTGGAAAATGGCGTCCACTTGTGCAAGGACATTTTAAAAAAGAAAGAGGAACTTTCCAAAAACCCACCCCCATACATTTGTTATTAATTACAACTCCTGAATGTCCTCTATAGAGAATAAAAGGAGTAAACTCTAGTAGTAGTAGTATGTATGGTTTGGGAGATATTCAAGTTTGTGTAAATGTCCTCTAGAGAGGACACAATGCACCTCTGAATGGGCAGATTACAGTATGAGCATTACTACTGTATGTAAACAGACACTTTTTTAATTATTGATTTTATCAAAGCTGTCCCACTATCTCTGAGAATAGAATATCAGACACCATCTTTATTTTAGGGAGACATTTTAAATGTGTTTTAATTCAGAGTAAAGGATTTAACCGTTCTGTTTAGGTTCTAATTAGAGGAGGTCTGACCTGATTGGCTGGATTTAAGCGTTCTGTTTAGGTTCTAATTAGAGGTGGTCTGACCTGATTGGCTGGATTTAAGCGTTCTGTTTAGGTTTCAATTAGAGGTGGTCTGACCTGATTGGCTGGATTTAAGCGTTCTGTTTAGGTTTTAATTAGAGGTGGTCTGACCTGATTGGCTGGCTGACCTCCTCGCCCTCACACAGAAGGCCACGTTCACCACGAGACTCATCAGCAGCGCGCTGGCTAGCGATGACACAGCGAGGAGCTGCGGGATTGGAGCACTGGAGTCATCTGAAAGAGCAGTGAGAAAAACAACACTAGAGATGACACAGCGAGCAGCTGCAGGATTGGAGCACTGCACACATCTGAAAGTGCAGTGGGAAAAACAACACTAGTAAGAAAAATGGAATGACATAGCCTATCTGTACCTCTATCTAGCTATCTGTCTATCTAGCTATAGCTATCTGTTTATCTATCTATTTCTCTCTCTCTTTATTTCTTTCTCTCTCTCTCTCTATCTATCTGCCCCTTCCTCACCCATTTTGAGGGCAGAGTGCCCACCTTCTCTGAAGCCTGGATTAGCTGTGCTGTAGTAGCATGCTAACGTTGACTCAAACGTTCACACGTGTGTGGTTTGTACCTTGAACGTGCACACGCGTCCCGTTCCCAAACACTATGCGTCCGCAGGCAGCCACAGCGCAGTAGTGTGTGTGTGCATCAGCACGACTGAGATTCCTCCTGGACAACCGGTACTCACAGCTGTGTGGAGGAGAGGCAGAGTCAGTGAACTACTCACACACACACACACACACACACACACACACACACACACACTTAAGACACTGCTCCACACACACACACGCACACACACAACCGGTACTCACAGCTGTGTGGAGGAGAGGCAGAGTCAGTCAACAACTCACACACATACACACACACACACACACACACACACTCACACCTATTGCACACACACACACACACCTGTTGTCTCTGCTGCTGTAGGCCACTCCTGGACGTGAGTCTGCTGAGGCGGGTCGGAACCAGAACACCGCGGGTTCCTCCTCACAGCTCCCAGCGTGGACGGAGCAGGACAACGTCACGTTACCGCCTGAGGGGGGCGACACTGAGTCCAGCTGCTCAATGACCGCATGGTCACCAGAGTCCCTGTCTAGGACAAGCAGCAGCACTAGAGTTGGATACTGTGATGAGTAAGAGCAGCAGGACTAGAGTTGATAAGAGCAGGAGGACTAGAGTTGATGAGAGCAGGAGGACTAGAGTTGATGAGTAAGAGCAGGAGGACTAGAGTTGATGAGTAAGAGCAGGAGGACTAGAGTTGATGAGTAAGAGCAAGAGGACTAGAGTTGATGAGAGCAGGAGGACTAGAGTTGATGAGTAAGAACAGGAGGACTAGAGTTGATGAGTAAGAGCAGGAGGACTAGAGTTGATGAGTAAGAGCAGGAGGACTAGAGTTGATGAGAGCAGGAGGACTAGAGTTGATGAGAGCAGGAGGACTAGGGTTGATGAGAGCAGGAGGACTAGAGTTGATGAGTAAGAACAGGAGGACTAGAGTTGATGAGTAAGAGCAGGAGGACTAGAGTTGATGAGTAAGAGCAAGAGGACTAGAGTTGATGAGAGCAGGAGGACTAGAGTTGATGAGTAAGAGCAGGAGGACTAGAGTTGATGAGTAAGAGCAGGAGGACTAGAGTTGATGAGTAAGATCAGGAGGACTAGAGTTGATGAGTAAGAGCAGGAGGACTAGAGTTGATGAGAGCAGGAGGACTAGAGTTGATGAGTAAGAGCAGGAGGACTAGAGTTGATGAGTAAGAACAGGAGGACTAGAGTTGATGAGAGCAGGAGGACTAGAGTTGATAAGAGCAGGAGGACTAGAGTTGATAACAGCAGGAGGACTAGAGTTGATAACAGCAGGAGGACTAGAGTTGATGAGTAAGAGCAGGAGGACTAGAGTTGATGAGAGCAGGAGGACTAGAGTTGATGAGAGCAGGAGGACTAGAGTTGATGAGTAAGAGCAGGAGGACTAGAGTTGATGAGTAAGAGCAGGAGGACTAGAGTTGATGAGAGCAGGAGGACTAGAGTTGATAAGAGCAGGAGGACTAGAGTTGATGAGTAAGAGCAGGAGGACTAGAGTTGATGAGTAAGAGCAGGAGGACTAGAGTTGATGAGTAAGAGCAGGAGGACTAGAGTTGATGAGAGCAGGAGGACTAGAGTTGATGAGTAAGAACAGGAGGACTAGAGTTGATGAGTAAGAGCAGGAGGACTAGAGTTGAAGAGTAACAGCAGGAGGACTAGAGTTGATGAGAGCAGGAGGACTAGAGTTGATGAGAACAGGAGGACTAGAGTTGATGAGAGCAGGAGGACTAGAGTTGATGAGTAAGAGCAGGAGGACTAGAGTTGATGAGTAAGAGCAGGAGGACTAGAGTTGATGAGAGCAGGAGGACTAGAGTTGATGAGAACAGGAGGACTAGAGTTGATGAGAGCAGGAGGACTAGAGTTGATAAGAGCAGGAGGACTAGAGTTGATGAGTAAGAGCAGGAGGACTAGAGTTGATAAGAGCAGGAGGACTAGAGTTGATGAGAACAGGAGGACTAGAGTTGATGAGAGCAGGAGGACTAGAGTTGATGAGTAAGAGCAGGAGGACTAGAGTTGATGAGTAAGAGCAGGAGGACTAGAGTTGATGAGAGCAGGAGGACTAGAGTTGATGAATGAGAGTAGGAGGACTAGAGTTGATGAGTAAGAGCAGGAGGACTAGAGTTGATGAATGAGAGCAGGAGGACTAGAGTTGATAAGAGCAGGAGGACTAGAGTTGATGATTAAGAGCAGGAGGACTAGAGTTGATAAGAACAGGAGGACTAGAGTTGATGAGTAAGAGCAGGAGGACTAGAGTTGATGAGAGCAGGAGGACTAGAGTTGATAAGAGCAGGAGGACTAGAGTTGATGAGTAAGAACAGGAGGACTAGAGTTGATGAGTAAGAGCAGGAGGACAAGAGTTGATAACAGCAGGAGGACTAGAGTTGATGAGAGCAGGAGGACTAGAGTTGATGAGTAAGAGCAGGAGGACTAGAGTTGATGAGTAAGAGCAGGAGGACTAGAGTTGATAACAGCAGGAGGACTAGAGTTGATGAGAGCAGGAGGACTAGAGTTGATGAGTAAGAGCAGGAGGACTAGAGTTGATAAGAACAGGAGGACTATAGTTGATAACAGCAGGAGGACTAGAGTTGATGAGAGCAGGAGGACTAGAGTTGATGAGAGCAGGAGGACTAGAGTTGATGAGTTAGAGCAGGAGGACTAGAGTTGATGAGTAAGAGCAGGAGGACTAGAGTTGATGAGTAAGAGCAGGAGGACTAGAGTTGATGAGTAAGAGCAGGAGGACTACAGTTGATGAGTAAGAGCAGGAGGACTAGAGTTGATGAGTAAGAACAGGAGGACTAGAGTTGATGAGAGCAGGAGGACTAGAGTTGATAAGAGCAGGAGGACTAGAGTTGATGAGAGCAGGAGGACTAGAGTTGGATACTGATGAATGAGGCTTCAGACTCAAGCACAGGTGTTTGCATTTGACATGCTGTACAGAAAGTCCCAAATCCAAAGAGTATCCAAATAGTCAAAGGTTTTCAACCCTCTACTGCATAGTATTGCTATATGGCAACATGTAATCTTTTATTGTTTGTAACTGGCAGTAACACAAAACACAAATATATATATTAAAACACAAGCTAAACATTTTGAGCTACAGAGATACACACTTTTGAAGTTAATCCACTATGTGTTGCAGTTTCTAAGAATTGTTCTGAAAAAATGCTCCAACTGTTGTGCGAATATTAATGATGATTCAAGAAATGCACCAGAGCCTGACATAACCTGTAAGTACTCTACATCATTAATTGCCTGAAAATGACATACAGTCACTCGTCTCATGATGAAAGAGGCTCTCCGAAAACTCACAGTCCCTTTTGCAGCAAGACAGGTATGTTTCACCTTTGACAAATACAATCATCCCCTGAGTAACAATAGAGACATATCTTACCTTTGACAAATACAACTGTTCCTTTCCCAAAAGTCACATCAGCGTAAAAAATGGATCCACAGTAGTAGGTAGCTGAGTCTGTAGTCTGTGTTTGGGAAATTGTCAGATTAAAGCTGTTAGCTCCACCTTCCAGTTTAAATCGACCGCTCTTGTCAAAACCATTGTAGAAATTAGTATTTGGAGAGTAATATGAGGCAATGGACACAGGTTCCTCTCCAACAGACTGCTTCATCCACAGTAAACCAGTGAAAAGTTCTTGAGAAGTGAACAAACACGTAAGATGAAGGTCATCGCCGACCTCTGCAGAGATGAAGGAGGGGGTCTGTGAGATCTTATCTCTGACCACAGATCCACCTGACAAACAAAAGATGAAATAAACAATAACACACATGAAGTCACACACATGCACCTTCACAACTCACACACAGTGGCATAGATTGACCTAATGGTCTAAAACCAGCCTTATTTGTAACAATAACAATAGTCACACACAGCGGCCATGTTAAATGGGGAGTTTTTGTGTATGCACGCGAGATTTTGAATAGGAATTGTAGGCACTACTATTTTGATACATGATCGCACCAAAATTGCTATTTTTAAGACACTAGGAAGGCTCGACAACATGAAACTTTGATCGAAATAGAGTATCATAAGTGTCTCCACACATGAACTCGAGCATTGAGAACATTGTTTGTGAACACAGAGTTCACTAAAAAGAAGAGCAGAAAAACCAATTGAGTTGTTCAAACCTCTCATTTAGTAAACTGTGTTTCTGCATATGTTTGTATGCATGTGTGTTAGCATTAAGATATACAGTAAATTAATTTGTAATGATGAAAATACAATAACTCTCTCTTTCACTTTCTCACTCACATTCTCTCTGATCTCTCTCTCACTCTCTCTCTCACTCCCTCTGGCTCTGATCACTCTCTCTCTCTCTCTCTCACTCCCTCTGTCTCTGATCACTCTCTCTCTCTCTCACTCCCTCTGTCTCTGATCACTCTCTCTCTCTCTCACTCCCTCTGTCTCTGATCACTCTCTCTCTCACACTCCCTCTGTCTCTGATCACTCTCTCTCTGTCTCCTCTCTTTGTGTGTGTTATAAATGTATGGTGTGTCTGTGTGTCATAAGTGTATGGTGTGTGTGTGTGTGTGCGTGTGTGTGTGTGTGTGTGTGTGTGTGTGTGTGTGTGTGTGTGTGTGTGTGTGTGTATGTGTGTGTCATAAGTGTGTGGTATGTGTTTGTTATAAATGTATGCCATGCATGTGTTGTAAATGTATGGTACAGTATGTACAGCATGTATGATATAAAAGAGTTTGTAATAATGAAAACACAATAGAAAACAGTGATTTGTATGAACTCTCTCTCTCCTTCTCTCTCTTTGTGTGTGTGTGTGTGTGTGTGTGTGTGTGTGTGTTTAGAAGTGAGATCAAGTTCCTATGTAAACAGCGGTCGAAGAGAAAAATACCCTCACAGGGTGGAATTTAGATGTGTGTGTATGTGTGTGTTGTTTAGGCGTAAGGTGTAACAATGGGGCCATTTCATGTCAGATCAGATAAGGCTGCTGCAACACCGTCTCAGATGTTGTTCTACCCGTGTTCATATCAAGCGTCTCAGATGTTGTTCTACCCGTGTTCATATCAAGCGTCTCAGATGTTCTACTCGTGTTCATATCAACAATGGGTCCTACACCAAGGCCATCCGTTTTACAGCCTGAATCTCGCATTGTCTGGTAAGCAATGTTTGGGCATTAATATCATGAGAAGTGTTATCCATAGGCTGCCACAACACTGTAGGGTGGAAGATAAACATATTCTCAGTTTGACTGAGCCATTCAAAGTTTGCACGGCATTCTTATTAATGTTCTACAAGGCCCTAGAATTGGAAGTGCAAAAGAGTGACATTAAGGGCCGTATGAACATGTTTTTGTACATATAGTATTTGGTATCAATCATTAT
>NC_085009.1:32466636-32474136 GCF_963854185.1 Sardina pilchardus | reverse complement strand
TGAAATCAATAGACATCTCTTTGGTGTGTAGAGAAGGATTGGATTTCTGAAATCAGTAGACATCTCTTTTGTCTTTGGTGTGTAGAGAAGGATTGGATTTTTGAAATCAGTAGACATCTCTTTTGTCTTTGGTGTGTTGAGAAGGATTGGATTTCCCACAGCAGCCAATAAACTCATGTAGGACTGGGCCATCGCCACGGTGCTGTTCATCGCCATGGAGAAGGCTGACCCTTGCTGTGTCATCAGCGACCTTGTGAACTTTAGAGGTGGCATGTTTAGCGACCTTGTGAACTTTAGAGGTGGCATGTTTAGCGACCTTGTGAACTTTAGAGGTGGCATGTTTAGTCTTCAGATTAACGGTTAAGGAGAGAAATGTTTGTCCCTCAGATTCATTGTTTACAAGTGAAGTAAACTAGTTAGTCACTGGTGTTTAGCTCACTGCCACCCCCTAGTGTGAGACCTAACAGATCTTCAGAGACACATGTGACACATGAACACATGCGCTTTAATTGTTGAACGTGTCTCTGCTCATCACTCTAACTGCACACTGAGCATGTGCATAATGCATAACATAATGTGCATTGAACATAGAATCTCATGAGTAACTAAAATCATATTATATTACAATCATATTATATTCGATGTGACTATTACAACAAGTGCCAAGTAAATACTCAGAACTCTGTAAATACCTTAACAAAGGATCTCAAAACGAAGGCGACGAGACACAGGTGAAACCACTCAATCAATTAATTAAAACATCCCAAAAAAGAACACACAATATATAAAAGGCGCAAATGAGTCCGCTGGGCCTCTCAACAAATGTGTGTGGCAGGATGGCATGATGGCATAATAGCGTGATGGCAGGATGGCAGAATGGCATAATAGCATAATAGCGTGATGGCAGGATGGCAGAATGGCATAATAGCATAATAGCATAATAGCATGATGGCGTGATGGCGTGATGGCGTGATGGCGTGTGGTTGGTCACGTCTTCTTCATCACACAGTAGATGAGTGTGAACACCAGCAGGGCTGCCAGCAGAACCGCAGTCTTCAGGACGCCCCAAAACACACAGCTAGGGACGCCCCAACACACACAGCTAGGGACGCCCCAACACACACAGCTAGGGACGCCCCAACACACACAGCTACCGAGAGGATCAGGCTCTGGAATGAGACACACACTCTAAGATGTTGGTACTCATCATCTGCTGAGTTATAAGACTTATAAGACCGCATAGAGTACTATACCCCTCACACACACACGCACGCACGCACGCACGCACGCACGCACACACACACACACACACACACACACACACACACACACACACACACACACACACACACACACACACACACACACACATTCACTTATGCTACATTTATAAAATTACATTTCACAGTTATAGAAGTTTCTTATATCAATGGAAAAAACACACCTCAACAACCTCTGAACAATGTCAACTGGATGCTGAATCCTTACTGTGGCATAATAAATGTATGGAAAAAGGACACTCACAGTTCCTTACAAAACGTTTTATCACCGCACGGACGTTTCTAGCTAAAAGCCCTCCTCAGCTAGTCTGGTTTTCACCATAAGCTTTTAAGATTGAACATTAGTCTGGTGAGGCTGCGCTTTGTTTCTACTGCTTTCTACTTTCGTTATCGTCATGTCACCGGCCAATAGCGTGCCAGGACTAGAGTATGGCCGTTTCTGATTGGAGCCAGAGGTTCTGGCAGTAAAGAGAGGATTTAGATCTGCTGGTTTCCAGCCTGAGCTGCCCGGCGAAATTCAAATTTCCTGGAAGTTCAGCAGGGTTCACCCAGCCTACTCCTCAGCGTGATTATGGGTCGCTGTGGGAGCCGAATTAAGCTTTGTGTTGATTTCATGTTTTGTCAAAATCCCCCTTTATGCAGAGCAGAGGCAGCGACTGTTCCATTGAAGTCTATAGGGATAACTCAGAATTTCGCTACATACTGTATGCTAAGATCTTGTGTCTATACAGTTAGGAAGGTGAATTTGGGGCACAGTTTCATGAACCTCAAACCCTTCTGATCGTTTCAGGTCCAATTTTTAGCATTTTAGAGCATTCCAGTCTGGAGTTTGACTTTATATCAGGTGTGCCACTGTTATTTATTCTGCTGCTGTTGGCTGGTTGCTACGTACGCTACAGACGCTAAATGCATCTGTAAGTGATGAATCTATAAGCGCTTTCTGTGCGTTGCCCATGGCACTGACACCATTGTGTTCGCAAGCGTTCGTAGTCGTACATATAGCTCTAAGTATTTAATGTTATCTAACAAGTAACAAAAGGACAAATGGTACTGTATCACACATGTAGTAGTTGACAGCAGATCCCTACCACCGGGTGGCGCTGTCCTGTCTGCGGAGAGGATGTGTGTGCAGGCCTCCACCGTGCAGTTGTGTGTGTGTGCATCTGAGAGGCGGAGACTCGTCAGGATGATTGACACTTTGGGGCACTCTGACTCAAACCCACGCTGCAGCTCAAACACACCACTCCTGGAGTTCCCTCCTTGTGTGGGCACAACACACACACACACACACACACACACACACACACACACACACACACACACACACACACACACATTAAACATGAGACCCCTGGATTTCTCACCTCACATTAACACAGCATGGAGAAACAGTGTACGAATATGAATCTCAACAAAACAGTATTTGCACAAGTAAATGCACATACGCACACATTTGTGCACACAAACACACATATACACACACACACACACACACACACAAAGTCACCCTGTGACTCACTCATCTCATCACTCTGTGACTCACTCATCACAGAGGAAAAAGCTCTTTAGTAGCAATAGAGGCATATCTCACCCTTGACAAGTACGACTGTTCCTTTAATAGCAAGAGAGGCGCATATCTCACCTTTAACCAATACGACTGTTCCTTTTCCAAAAGTCACCTCAGCATAAAAAATGGATCCACAGTAGTAGGTAGCTGAGTCTGTAGTCTGTGTTTGGGAAATTGTCAGATTATAGCTGTTATGTCCACCTTCGGGTTCAAATCGGCCACTCTTGTCAAAACCATTGTAGAAATTAGTATTTGGATGGTAATATGAGGCGATGGACACAGGTTCCTCTCCAACAGACTGCTTCATCCACAGTAAACCAGTGAAAAGTTCATGAGAAGTGAAGCAGCACGTAAGATGAAGGTCATCGCCGACCTCTACAGAGATGAATGAGGGGGTCTGTGAGATCTTATCTCTGACCACAGATCCATCTGACACACGAGAGATGAAATAAACAATAAGATACATGATATCGCACACATGCATATTCACAACTCTCACACACACACACACACACACACACACACACACACACACACAATTACTCAATACTCATTACTCACACACAGTGGCAGACACCAGCATGTGTGAGGTGTGTGTGTGTGTGTGTGTGTGTGTGTGTGTGTTTAGAAGAGAGATGAGGTTTATTTGTGTATAAAATATTGTTATGATACTCACACACGGTAGAAGGACAACAGTACGCAGCAGTTCCCATAGCCTGTGTGTGTGTGTGTGTGTGTGTGTGTGTGTATGTGTTACCGAGAGGCTACACGGGGAACATAACTGAAGTGTTCCGTTCACACAGTGTGTACGCTGCATGAATTAATGTCCCCATGTGGTGGCGCCATGTTTGTTTGAATAAGATAGAGCGGTCTTCTAAATCTATTGTTACGCTAAGGGAGCACTTCCTGTTGGAGTGCTGAGAAGACCACTCTTTGATCTCTTTTGCAAGACTGTTCTGATGTCTGATGGTGACATTGGCAAGTGTGTATGAGTGTGCAAGAGAGAGGATACTCACACGCAGTAGAGAGAGCACCGAAGAGCAGCAGTCCCCATAGCCTGTCCATGGTGTGTGTGTGTGTGTATGTGTGTGTGTGTGTGTGTGTGTGTGTGCTCTCAGCCAAGAGAGACTCTACTGACAGACCGACTCAGCCTCACATACAACATGCATGATGAAGATCACACAGGATGTATGAGACTGCGCTGGAGGCGGAGATTGGCTGGACTCACACACACCACAGCCTCAGAAGTGCATACTATCTGAGACACTTCAGAGATCCTTACGGGGCTGCATCCGCTGACTGAATGCATCACAACTCATAGACTCATTCACATATAGGCAAGATGAAGTGGCCTAATCCCAACCTACAGGCAAAATGAAGTGGTCTAATCCCAACCTACAGGCAAGATGAAGTGGTCTAATTCCAACCTACAGGCAAGATGAAGTGGTCTGATGAAGTGGTCTAATCCCAACCTACAGGCAAGATGAAGTGGTCTGATGAAGTGGTCTAATCCCAACCTACAGGAAAGATGAAGTGGTCTAATCCCAACCTACAGGCAAGATGAAGTGGTCTAATCCCAACCTACAGGCAAGATGAAGTGGTCTAATCCCAGTACAGGCAAGATGAAGTGGTCTAATCTCAACCTACAGGCAAGATGAAGTGGTCTAATCCCAACCTACAGGCAAGATGAAGTGGTCTAATCCCATCCTACAGGCAAGATGAAGTGGCCTAATCCCATCCTACAGGCAAGATGAAGTGGTCTAATGCCAACATCCCGAGCGCCTCTGTTGGGCAGGCAGCTCACTGCTCTGGGTTAGTGTGTGTTCACCTCACTGTGTGTTCACTGGGTGCTGTGTGTGTTCACTAATTCACAAATTGGGATAAATACAGAGACCAGATTTCCCTCACAGGATCAAAAAAGTGTATATACAGACAGGCAACATGAAGTGGCCTAATCTCAAGGGAACAGGCAAGATGAAGTGGCCTAATCTTCAGCTCATTGTGCCTCGGTTACGATACATGAGCCATGTTATACTGCGTGTAAATATTTATATATTTATTGTCATGTGTTCATGTGTTCTTTAGTCAAATCAGGGCACACCTCAAACAGTATTCCTTTCTGTGAACCAAACACTGTGCCATCCATTATCCCTCACATACCAAGCGCTGTTAATCTTATAGTAAGATCGAAACATCTATTTGGTATTGTTTTCAGTATGAACAGACTTACCTAGCGAATTTTCACTCAATTTATGAAGACTCTGACTTATTTTTAGGAGTCAACACACGCACATACCCAGGACATACAGTGGACACACACACACACACACACTCTCCCTGGACACCTCTCTCACACCCTGACCTCTGTCAACTCCTTACCTGCAGTGAGAAGACGAAGTGTGTGTCTGTGTGTGTCTGTGTGTGTGTGTGTGTGTGTGTGTGTGTGTGTGTGTGTGTGTGTGTGTGTGTGTGTGTGTGTTTCAGAGGAGGATAAACTGGTGTGCATTAGGCCTGGCACAATACTCTCATTTAATATAACATTATTTAATTTGGCACAATACTCTTTCATTTAATATAACATTATTTAATTTGGCACAATACTCTTTCATTTAATATAACATTATTTAATTTGGCACAATACTCTTTCATTTGATATAACATTATTTAATTTGGCACAATACTCTTTCATTTAATATAACATTATTTAATTTGGCACAATACTCTTTCATTTAATATAACATTATTTAATATGGCACAATACTCTCATTTAATATAACATTATTTAATTTGGCACAATACTCTTTCATTTAATATAACATTATTTAATTTGGCACAATACTCTCATTTAATATAACATTCTTTAATTTGGCACAATACTCTTTCATTTAATATAACATTCTTTAATTTGGCACAATACTCTTTTATTGAACATACTATTTTTTAATTCAACAGAAAACTCTTTAATTGAACATAATATTTTCAATTCAGCAGAAAACTCGTATTGAACAAACAGTAATATTCTTTAATTCGGCAGTATAGCATATATATGGTGGGCATGGCTACATGGTGGGCATGGTTACATGGTTGGCATGGTTACATAGTGGGCAGGACTACATGATGGGCAGGACTACATGGTGGGCATGACTACATGATGGCTACATGGTGGGCATGACTATGTGGTGGGCATGACTATGTGGTGGCTACATGGTGGGCATGACTATGTGGTGGGCATGACTATGTGGTGGGCATGACTATGTGGTGGGCATGGTTACATGGTGGGCATGGTTACATGCTGGGCATGATGACTATGTTCAAGTTCAAGTTCAAGTTCAAGTTAAGTTTATTGTTGCATCTCAGGTATATGAGCTATGTGATGGGCATGATGACTATGTGGTGGGCATGATGACTATGTGGTGGGCATGATGACTATGTGGTGGGCATAATGACTATGTGGTGGGCATGACTACATGGTGGGCATGATGACTATGTGGTGGGCATGACTACATGGTGGGCATGATGACTATGTGGTGGGCATGATGACTATGTGGTGGGCATGATGACTATGTGGTGGGCATGATGACTATGTGGTGGGCATAATGACTACGTGGTGGGCATGATGACTATGTGGGAGTTGCTGGGCTCCTCTTCCTCATGCAGTAGACGAGCACGCAGACCAGCAGAGTTGCGAGCTGGACCCCCGTTTTCAGCACGCCCCAAAACACACAGCTGCTGGGAACCTCTGCGCCAAGAGTAAGACAAGCACTCAACACACACCACGTCAGAGAGACAGAATAGTGCTGAATCACAATGGAGTTGATAGCAGATCCCTACCACCGGGTGGCGCTGTCCTGTCTGTGGAGAGGATGTGTGTGCAGGCCTCCACCGTGCAGTTGTGTGTGTGTGCATCTGAGAGGCGGAGACTCAGCAGGATGATTGACACTTTGGGGCATTCTGACTCAAACCCACGCTGCAGCTCAAACACACCACTCCTGGAGTCCTCTCCTTGTATGGGCACAACACACACACACACACACACACACACACACACACACACACACACACACACACACACACACACACACACATATGAACATGTACACACACACACACACACACACACACACACACACACACACACACATAAGTGAACATCTGCATGTGACCAATGTGGGAGCCAATGAGAAGTGATTACACTACTGTATCACACACACACACACACACACACACACACACACACACACACACACACACAAACACACACAAGGCCTTTTTGCCTTTATTAGTATAGGCCAGTGAAGAGGTAGACAGAGACGGGGTGGGATCGGGATATGACCCCCCCACACACACACACACATAAGTGAACATCTGCATGTGACCAATGTGGGAGCCAATGAGAGATGATTACACTACTGTATCTGGGGTCACACGTGGAGAGCCAATGAGAAGTGATTACACTATCTGGGGTCCCACCTAGAGAGCCAATGAGAGATGATTACACTACTGTATCTGGGGTCACACCTGGAGAGCCAATGAGAAGTGATTACACTATCTAGGGTCACACCTAGAGAGCCAATGAGAAGTGATTACATCTGGTCTGTAGTCCCTATGCTACCACTGGCCTTTTTAAAGAAAATGAGCACAGACACAGATCTT
>NC_085009.1:32454136-32461636 GCF_963854185.1 Sardina pilchardus | reverse complement strand
CAAATCAGCCTAGAAAAACGCCAGGTTTCATTTTCAGTTGGTCTTATTGCACTTTCTAACTTGAGAGGAGACACGTTTTAAATGGGAAAATTACCAGAAATCTTAGTCACTTTTAAACATGAAGCTAGCAGGCGAGAAGCTAATGGTCTAATCCGATTCAATGATCTATGCTAGGCTGAAGCTAAAAGTTGTATCGCCAGACTCACAGAATGGCTGGATGAACGGGAACAAGGTAAATATCGATTGTTTTGCTCGAGGGGAGGTGGAAAATGAGCGTATTTCCAAAAATGGCGGAATATCCCTTTAAGTGAAGATTATGAACTGGCTCAATGAGAGACGCTATTTCTCTGTTTATGATCCTGTTTATTGCCGTGTGTTTGAGGATTCAGAGGTGGAATTGCTTCATGTTGTCCTGAAGTGTTGAATCTACACCATAGTCTATGTACACAATGAGTCATGACTCATGCCAGTGTCACGCATTGGCTGTGTGTGTGTGTGTGTGTGTGTGTGTGTGTGTGAGGGTGCAGACTGTATAGTAAAATGCAAAGGAGAACACGTTTGGCTTTGATATCTATCTCACTATACAGTGTGTGTATGGTGTATTCGTGTGTGTGTGTGTGTGTGTGTGTGTGTGTGTGTGTGTGTGTGTGTGTGTGTGTGTGTGTGTGTGTGTGTGTGTGTATTCATGTGTGTATGTGTGTGTGTGTGTGTGTGTGTGTGTGTGTGTGTAGTTCCTGGTGTGTAAGCGTAAGCTGGAGAGTAAGAAGGAGGCCTTGCTGATCCTGTCTAAAGAGCTGGACTGTGTGTGTGTGTGTGCGTGTGTGTGTGTGTGCAGGCATGCAAACTCCTCACCTTTCGGCGAAATTCGCCGTTTTGAATCAAAAATAGGTGACTTACATGGTTCGTGCAGATCGGATGAGAAAATATTTAGGGGGGGGGGGGGGGCTCAAGGTGAATTGAAATTACAACTGAGTTTAGAAATCATGCGCAGACGCTAACGCATCTTGAGGTGTTTCTAGAGCCGCATTTAAAACGTGTCTGATCAGCAAGGGATGCGTGAATGTAGCCCCTATGCGTTTAATAAACATTAGAGGAAGCGAATTGTTGACAAAGACGCAACGCGAACAGAATGCGCACGCCAAGTATAGCCTCTGTTGTGAGCGCAGATAGATGCGTCTGAGATGTCAGGTGGAATATAGTGATTCTGGCGAGAAGAGATGCCGAGGGATTTCACAGGTGGGCTAGTTAAAACGTTCAACTTCCATTAGAAAAAAGACGCTGAGATTAGAGTAGCAACATAGCATAGGTTGTTTTCTTCTAATGATGAAAGTTTAGCGAAATTAGACAAAACTTAAACATGTAGACATAACGAGTTATTTTGATGAAGAATGCGTGCAGTTTGAACCATCTAGATCGGCAAAAGGTGAAGCAAATAGGCAGACTTTATCAGTAGGCTATATCAAAGGCTAATGTGACAGTTGAATTAAATGCTCATAAACTGGGCTGGTTCGTTTTGTCCAGAGACGTAGTTGATTGACATGATAATGCTGTCTTTTAGAAAAGTGGGCCCTGTTACGCGAAGCACACTGCGCATAGACCTTACGCAAAGCCTACGCAAAAGATATGCAACTCAAATGATTCGCTATAGTAACGTAGCCAAAAAAAGTTGCGACTGCTTCAGACCACACGTAACGCACGTAACCGTTTGAGTTATGTGTGTGACTTGCAACAATTTTCATTAACACCCGGATCATTACGAGTTCGTAAGCCATGCGTAAATTAAATTTACATTTGATTGTCGAGTTACAGGAGGACCCTGATCAGTAGCCTAGTCTGCGCCTACAGGTAGCCTACAGTTTAACATGTAATATGAAGACAGTTCACATAACTTTATTGGTTTGTTAAACACACTAGCACAATATAGCCTAGAAAACACAATATGTAGTAGCCTAGGCTGCATATTAAAACGTTTTAAAACAATTTGAAAAATTAAAGCCTACGCTATTTTATATAGGCCTAATATTAGTTTGAAATAGTGTGTCTCTCAAGCAAGATTATTGATTACCTGGTTTGGTCCAAGAAATATTCAGACTTTTCCTTATTCTGATAGTTTAAGTGTCCATTAGGCCTATGAAATCATCAGAAATGTGTAATAAATACATAATAAGTACATAAGCACAGAGAAAGAGAGAGATAGTAAGAAAAAAAGAAAGCGAGTCCCTCACACTTTGGAAGATTTGTTTCCATGTTTTTTTTTTTTTCAGGGGGGGGGGGGGGGGGGGTCGGAGAAGAGTCTCACCTTTTTCACCCCTGACCAGTTTGCATGCCTGGTGTGTGTGTGTGTGTGTGTGTGTGTGTGTGTGTAGTTCCTGGTGTGTAAGCGTAAGCTGGAGAGTAAGAAGGAGGCCTTGCTGATCCTGTCTAAAGAGCTGGACTGTGTGTGTGTGTGTGTGTGTGTGTGTGTGTGTGTGTGTGTGTGTGTGTGTAGTTCCTGGTGTGTAAGCGTAAGCTGGAGAGTAAGAAGGAGGCCTTGCTGATCCTGTCTAAAGAGCTGGACTGTGTGTGTGTGTGTGTGTGTGTGTGTGTGTGTGTGTGTGTGTGTGTGTGTGTGTGTGTGTGTAGTTCCTGGTGTGTAAGCGTAAGCTGGAGAGTAAGAAGGAGGCCTTGCTGATCCTGTCTAAAGAGCTGGACTGTGTGTGTGTGTGTGTGTGTGTGTGTGTGTGTGTGTGTGTGTGTGTGTGTGTGTGTGTGTGTGTAGTTCCTGGTGTGTAAGCGTAAGCTGGAGAGTAAGAAGGAGGCCTTGCTGATCCTGTCTAAAGAGCTGGACTGTGTGTGTGTGTGTGTGTGTGTGTATGTGTGTGTGTGTGTGTGTGTGTGTGTGTGTGTGTGTGTGTGTGTGTGTGTGTGTGTGTAGTTCCTGGTGTGTAAGCGTAAGCTGGAGAGTAAGAAGGAGGCCTTGCTGATCCTGTCTAAAGAGCTGGACTGTGTGTGTGTGTGTGTGTGTGTGTGTGTGTGTGTGTGTGTGTGTGTGTGTGTGTGTGTGTGTGTGTGTGTGTGTGTGTGTGTGTGTGTGTGTGTAGTTCCTGGTGTGTAAGCGTAAGCTGGAGAGTAAGAAGGAGGCCTTGCTGATCCTGTCTAAAGAGCTGGACTGTGTGTGTGTGTGTGTGTGTGTGTGTGTGTGTGTGTGTGTGTGTGTGTGTGTGTGTGTGTGTGTGTGTGTAGTTCCTGGTGTGTAAGCGTAAGCTGGAGAGTAAGAAGGAGGCCTTGCTGATCCTGTCTAAAGAGCTGGACTGTGTGTGTGTGTGTGTGTGTGTGTGTGTGTGTGTGTGTGTGTGTGTGTGTGTGTAGTTCCTGGTGTGTAAGCGTAAGCTGGAGAGTAAGAAGGAGGCCTTGCTGATCCTGTCTAAAGAGCTGGACTGTGTGTGTGTGTGTGTGTGTGTGTGTGTGTGTGTGTGTGTGTGTGTGTGTAGTTCCTGGTGTGTAAGCGTAAGCTGGAGAGTAAGAAGGAGGCCTTGCTGATCCTGTCTAAAGAGCTGGACTGTGTGTGTGTGTGTGTGTGTGTGTGTGTGTGTGTGTGTGTGTGTGTGTGTGTGTGTGTGTGTGTGTGTGTGTGTAGTTCCTGGTGTGTAAGCGTAAGCTGGAGAGTAAGAAGGAGGCCTTGCTGATCCTGTCTAAAGAGCTGGACTGTGTGTGTGTGTGTGTGTGTGTGTGTGTGTGTGTGTGTGTGTGTGTGTGTGTGTGTGTGTGTGTGTGTGTGTGTAGTTCCTGGTGTGTAAGCGTAAGCTGGAGAGTAAGAAGGAGGCCTTGCTGATCCTGTCTAAAGAGCTGGACTGTGTGTGTGTGTGTGTGTGTGTGTATGTGTGTGTGTGTGTGTGTGTGTGTGTGTGTGTGTGTGTGTGTGTGTGTGTGTGTGTAGTTCCTGGTGTGTAAGCGTAAGCTGGAGAGTAAGAAGGAGGCCTTGCTGATCCTGTCTAAAGAGCTGGACTGTGTGTGTGTGTGTGTGTGTGTGTGTGTGTGTGTGTGTGTGTGTGTGTGTGTGTGTGTGTGTGTGTGTGTGTGTGTGTGTAGTTCCTGGTGTGTAAGCGTAAGCTGGAGAGTAAGAAGGAGGCCTTGCTGATCCTGTCTAAAGAGCTGGACTGTGTGTGTGTGTGTGTGTGTGTGTGTGTGTGTGTGTGTGTGTGTGTGTGTGTGTGTGTGTGTGTGTGTGTAGTTCCTGGTGTGTAAGCGTAAGCTGGAGAGTAAGAAGGAGGCCTTGCTGATCCTGTCTAAAGAGCTGGACTGTGTGTGTGTGTGTGTGTGTGTGTGTGTGTGTGTGTGTGTGTGTGTGTGTGTGTAGTTCCTGGTGTGTAAGCGTAAGCTGGAGAGTAAGAAGGAGGCCTTGCTGATCCTGTCTAAAGAGCTGGACTGTGTGTGTGTGTGTGTGTGTGTGTGTGTGTGTGTAGTTCCTGGTGTGTAAGCGTAAGCTGGAGAGTAAGAAGGAGGCCTTGCTGATCCTGTCTAAAGAGCTGGACTGTGTGTGTGTGTGTGTGTGTGTGTGTGTGTGTGTGTGTGTGTGTGTGTGTGTGTGTGTGTAGTTCCTGGTGTGTAAGCGTAAGCTGGAGAGTAAGAAGGAGGCCTTGCTGATCCTGTCTAAAGAGCTGGACTGTGTGTGTGTGTGTGTGTGTGTGTGTGTGTGTGTGTGTGTGTGTGTGTGTGTGTAGTTCCTGGTGTGTAAGCGTAAGCTGGAGAGTAAGAAGGAGGCCTTGCTGATCCTGTCTAAAGAGCTGGACTGTGTGTGTGTGTGTGTGTGTGTGTGTGTGTGTGTGTGTGTGTGTGTAGTTCCTGGTGTGTAAGCGTAAGCTGGAGAGTAAGAAGGAGGCCTTGCTGATCCTGTCTAAAGAGCTGGACTGTGTGTGTGTGTGTGTGTGTGTGTGTGTGTGTGTGTGTGTGTGTGTGTGTGTGTGTGTGTGTGTAGTTCCTGGTGTGTAAGCGTAAGCTGGAGAGTAAGAAGGAGGCCTTGCTGATCCTGTCTAAAGAGCTGGACTGCTGCCAGCAGGAGAGAGACCAGTACAAGCTGATGGCCAACACCCTCCGCGAACGCCACCAGAACCTCAAGAAGAGATACCACACACTCATAGTAAACACACACACACACACACACACACACACACACACACACACACACACCAGTGCAAGCTAATGGCCAACACCCTCCGCGAACGCCACCAGAACCTCAAGAAGAGATACCACACACTCATAGTAAACACACACACACACACACACACACACACACACACACACACCAGTACAAGCTGATGGCCAACACCCTCCGCGAACGCCACCAGAACCTCAAGAAGAGATACCACACACTCATAGTAAACACACACACACACACACACACACACACACACACACACACACACACCAGTGCAAGCTAATGGCCAACACCCTCCGCGAACGCCACCAGAACCTCAAGAAGAGATACCACACACTCATAGTAAACACACACACACACACACACACACACACACACACACACACACACCAGTACAAGCTGATGGCCAACACCCTCCGCGAACGCCACCAGAACCTCAAGAAGAGATACCACACACTCATAGTAAACACACACACACACACACACACACACACACACACACACACACACACACACACCAGTGCAAGCTAATGGCCAACACCCTCCGCGAACGCCACCAGAACCTCAAGAAGAGATACCACACACTCATAGTAAACACACACACACACACACACACACACACACACACACACACACACACACACACACACACACACACACACACCAGTGCAAGCTAATGGCCAACACCCTCCGCGAACGCCACCAGAACCTCAAGAAGAGATACCACACACTCATAGTAAACACACACACACACACACACACACACACACACACACACCAGTGCAAGCTAATGGCACTTTAAGAAGTCTTAAGACTCAATGCACTGGCAGACAATTTCCTTGTTTTCTTTACACTGAAAACAGTACCAACTAGATATTTTTTATCTTAATAAAAGTTGGTTAGATTTTACTAGATAAGCAGTTTTTGCTGTGCAAACACACACACAAACACACATATACACACACACACACACACACAGAGACACACAGGGCAGTACTGTGATAACGCCATTCCTGTGGTTGTGTTGTCCAGGATGGTGACCCTTCCCTGCCGCCAGAGAAACGGAACCAGGTGAGTGCAGATGCTCGTCTGACCTCTGCTCTCTCTCTCTAAACGTATGACCTTCACCCTGACCCCTATGACCCTACCCTGACCCCTATGACCCTACCCTGACCCCTATGACCCTACCCTGACCTCATAACCCTACCCTGACCCCTATGACCCTACCCTGACCTTACGACCCTGACCTTACGACCCTGACCTTATGACCCTCATGACCCTAACCTGACCTTATGACCCCCATGACCTTATTACCCTGACCCCTATGACCCTACCCTGACCTTACGACCCTACCCTGACCTTAGGCCCTGACCTTATGACCCTCATAACCCTAACCTGACCGTATGACCCTGACCGTATGACCCTCATAACCCTACCCTGACCTCATAACCCTACCCTGACCTTACGACCCTGACCTTATGACCCTCATGAGCCTAACCTGACCTTATGACCCTGATGACCTTATGACCCTACCCTGACCTCATAACCCTACCCTGAACTTACGACCCTGACCTTATGACCTGCATGACCTTCTGACCATGACCCTATGACCCTACCCTGACCTCATAACCCTACCCTGACCTTATGACCCTCATGACCCTAACCCTGGCCTTGCTGTGTGTCAGGTGAGTTTGGCCCAGTTGTTGTTTGACGCTCGCGAGCGCTATCGTAAGCAGGGGGAGGAGCTACAGGACCTGAAGCAGAGACTGACTGAGGCACAGGGAGACAATAAGGTACTCACACACACACACACTCACTCACAGTCACACTCACTCACTCACACACTCACTCACTCACTCACTCACTCACACACACACACACACACACACACACACACACACACTCACTCACTCACTCACTCACTCACTCTCTCTCACACTCACTCACTCACTCACTCACTCACTCACTCACACACACACACACACACACACACGCTGAAGCAGAGACTGACCGAGGCATAGGGAGACAACAAGGTATGACACACACATTCATACACACACACACACACACACACACACACGTCCTAACACTGTCTCTCTCCAGCTGCTGAGGATGACCATCACCAGGCAGCGTTTGGGTGATGAGGAGGCGGGGCTTAGACATTTCCCCGCCCACGAGAGGGAGGAGCTAGTGCGTCAGCTAGAGGAGGTGGGGTTACAGGTGGGTACGCCTCACCACCACACTGCTAACTATAACATACACATGCATACATTTATAAACACACAGGGTGTAGTAGAATATATACATTATGCTTGCATCATAACACTGCACAATACATACTTATACACACGCATTATAAAATACAC
>NC_085009.1:32444136-32446636 GCF_963854185.1 Sardina pilchardus | reverse complement strand
TTCATATACTGATATGTTATGTTTTGACTATGATACATCTGTTAAGAGCATTACAAATAAAGTGGCCAAATTGGTTTGAAATATTTTAGCCCAGAAATACTTAATATGGGTGTTAATATACAGTAGGCTAATATTAGCAGTAGACTACGATCTAGCAGCCCTATGTTAGTGCTGTTATCACTAGTTTAATAACTATGTAAATTTGCAATCACAACCCATTTCACCTTACAACACATCTGGCATGTTTATTTGACTACCAGATGCTGACCAAAGTAATACATTTAACGACAAAAGATGTTAACGTGAAGGTGTTCACTTCTTCATAATGTAATTTGCCGTACATCTCCTATCTTTCCGCCGTCCGTCATGGTGCCGTCCAGCGCTGTCACGTCACTTTGTGACGTTTCAGCAAGGGGTGAATATCCTACCTGTGTGCACTATCATTGTGTTAATATATCCTACCTGTGTACACTATCATTGTGGTCCTTTATATATCCTACCTGTGTGCACTATCACTGTGTTATCCTACCTGTGTGCACTATCATTGTGTTAATATATCCTACCTGTGTACACTATCATTGTGTTAATATATCCTACCTGTGTGCACTATCATTGTGTTAATATATCCTATACCTGTGTACACTATCATTGTGTTAATATATCCTACCTGTGTACACTATCATTGTGTTAATATATCCTATACCTGTGTACACTATCATTGTGTTAATATATCCTACCTGTGTACACTATCATTGTGTTATCCTACCTGTGTACACTATCATTGTGTTATCCTACCTGTGTGCACTATCATTGTGTTCCTTTATATATCCTACCTGTGTACACTATCATTGTGTTCCTTTATATATCCTACCTGTGTGCACTATCATTGTGTTAATATATCCTACCTGTGTGCACTATCATTGTGTTAATATATCCTACCTGTGTACACTATCATTGTGTTAATATCCTACCTGTGTACACTATCATTGTTAATATCCTACCTGTGTGCACTATCATTGTGTTCCTTTATATATCCTACCTGTGTACACTATCATTGTGTTCCTTTATATATCCTACCTGTGTGCACTATCATTGTGTTCCTTTATATATCCTACCTGTGTGCACTATCATTGTGTTAATATATCCTACCTGTGTACACTATCATTGTGTTAATATCCTACCTGTGTGCACTATCATTGTGTTATCCTACTTGTGTGCACTATCATTGTGTTATCCTACCTGTGTACACTATCATTGTGTTAATATATCCTATACCTGTGTACACTATCATTGTGTTAATATCCTACCTGTGTACACTATCATTGTGTTCCTTTATATATCCTACCTGTGTACACTATCATTGTGTTAATATATCCTACCTGTGGACACTATCATTGTGTTAATATATCCTACCTGTGTACACTATCATTGTGTTATCCTACCTGTGTACACTATCATTGTGTTATCCTACCTGTGTGCACTATAATTGTGTTTATATATCCTACCTGTGTGCACAATTTTATTTCATATGAGAGAATGAGAGGGTTGACACCTGTGTTTACCAGTTGAAAGATGGAATTGGTGTGAAATGGATCTGAAATATCTGACAGTCTCCGCAAGGGGGCAGTATTTCGTCTCAATCACTAGTTAGGGAAAAACAGACCAGGGAGAGCTAATGAAGCAACTTTACTGACACATGTTGGATGTTGTGAGCTACGATTTGTTAAATCACCGAGATTTGGGAAGAACATAACAATGACATGAATTGCGACCCTGACCATAGCCTACGTAAGTAATGTTTTTTGAAAGACTTATTATAAATGTAATAAGTGTAGGTAGGCCTACGTCTCTGTAAAACTCTTGAATAGAGTGCAGTCTTGAAGACATCATGCCCTGAGCTGCCCAGACAGAATCACTGTCATTCCAGACCGGTCACTGTAACGAAGGCTTATTGAAGGCGAACTGTCTGCAAGGCATGCAGTCAATCAAAGCCTCACTTTCAGAATACAAAGAGGCGGGACGTGACTGCGTGACAACTATTTTGACCAATAAACGAGCACTCCAAACTGTCGAGTGGGGACCATGCACCAATTGTGTCGTAGAGGGGCGGGGATTCGTCTAGCTCAGATTCCTCTCTGCAACTAGACGGCTACTACGGGAGAAGGAAGTAAATTTGTTGTCGGGTTGATGTCATCTCACGGTTTCTAAGAGCATCTGTCCCCGTAGATTAAATTATATAACCGGACACATCACACTGTGTCGTGCAGGGGCTGAACGCCACTCGGCAAGCATTCGTTCCTCCATCGGAACGAGAAAGCTTGGAAGTGCTTCGCTGGTGCTCGTTAACGGGTTTTTTTTCCGGTGGGGACGAAACGGCGTGGGTGAAGGAGAGGGCCTTGCCCGGATATCTGTCTAACCAGCCCAAACCGTGCTTCTGTACCCTCGGTTACCTGGCGAAGCAGTCGTGTCAGCGACACATACCTACCTGCATTTGTCCATT
>NC_085009.1:32429136-32441636 GCF_963854185.1 Sardina pilchardus | reverse complement strand
CAATCAAGTTAGCTTTCTCTTCTCTGTTTTCCACATCTTAGGCTGCTATTATGTCATTCTGCTCCTGTTCTGTTCCTGAGTATCTGTGCGTGCCTGTCTTTAGGGACGAAGGGGAATATTATGTTATCTGTGTGTGCCTGTGTTTAGGGATGAGGGAGGATATTATGTTTTTGAGTATATCTGTGTGTGTGTTTAGGGATGAGGGGGGTATTATGTTTTTGAGTATATAGTGTGTGCCTGTGTTTAGGGATGAGGGGAATATTATGTTTTTGAGTATATCTGTGTGCCTGTGTTTAGGGATGAGGGGGATATTATGTTTTTGAGTATATCTGTGTGTGTGTTTAGGGATGAGGGGGATATTATGTTTTTGAGTATATAGTGTGTGCCTGTGTTTAGGGATGAGGGGAATATTATGTTTTTGAGTATATCTGTGTGCCTGTGTTTAGGGATGAGTGGGGATATTATGTGTTTGAGTGTGTGTGCCTGTGTTTAGGGATGAGGGGGATATTATGTTTTTGAGTATATAGTGTGTGCCTGTGTTTAGGGATGAGGGGGATATTATGTTTTTGAGTATAAAGTGTGTGCCTGTGTTTAGGGATGAGGGGGATATTATGTTTTTGAGTATATAGTGTGTGCCTGTGTTTAGGGATGAGGGGGATATTATGTTTTTGAGTATATAGTGTGTGCCTGTGTTTAGGGATGAGGGGGATATTATGTTTTTGAGTATATAGTGTGTGCCTGTGTTTAGGGATGAGGGGGATATTATGTTTTTGAGTATATAGTGTGTGCCTGTGTTTATTATGTTTTTTCTGTGTGTGGCTGTTCTGCATCAGGGTCGCCAGGTTGGCATTAGTCAGTAGATATGTGCTCTGGGGCGCCAGGTTGGCATTAGTCAGTAGATATGTGCTCTGAGTCGCCAGGTTGGCATTAGTCAATAGATATGTGCTCTGGGGCGCCAGGTTGGCATTAGTCAGTAGATATGTGCTCTGGGTCGCCAGGTTGGCATTAGTCAGTAGATATGTGCTCTGGGTCGCCAGGTTGGCATTAGTCAGTAGATATGTGCTCTGGGGCGCCAGGTTGGCATTAGTCAGTAGCTGCTCTGGGGCGCCAGGTTGGCATTAGTCAGTAGATATGTGCTCTGGGTCGCCAGGTTGGCATTAGTCAGTAGATATGTGCTCTGGGTCGCCAGGTTGGCATTAGTCAGTAGATATGCTGATCGCCAGGTTGGCATTAGTCAGTAGATATGTGGGTCGCCAGGTTGGCATTAGTCAGTAGATATGTGGATCGCCAGGTTGGCATTAGTCAGTAGATATGTGCTCTGGGGCGCCAGGTTGGCATTAGTCAGTAGATATGTGCTCTGGGGCGCCAGGTTGGCATTAGTCAGTAGATATGTGCTCTGGGTCGCCAGGTTGGCATTAGTCAGTAGATATGTGCTCTGGGTCGCCAGGTTGGCATTAGTCAGTAGATATGCTGATCGCCAGGTTGGCATTAGTCAGTAGATATGTGGGTCGCCAGGTTGGCATTAGTCAGTAGATATGTGGATCGCCAGGTTGGCATTAGTCAGTAGATATGTGCTCTGGGGCGCCAGGTTGGCATTAGTCAGTAGATATGTGCTCTGGGGCGCCAGGTTGGCATTAGTCAGTAGATATGTGCTCTGGGGCGCCAGGTTGGCATTAGTCAGTAGCTGCTCTGGATCGCCAGGTTGGCATTAGTCAGTAGATATGTGCTCTGGGGCGCCAGGTTGGCATTAGTCAGTAGATATGTGCTCTGGGGCGCCAGGTTGGCATTAGTCAGTAGCTGCTCTGGATCGCCAGGTTGGCATTAGTCAGTAGATATGTGCTCTGGGGCGCCAGGTTGGCATTAGTCAGTAGATATGTGCTCTGGGGCGCCAGGTTGGCATTAGTCAGTAGATATGTGCTCTGGGTCGCCAGGTTGGCATTAGTCAGTAGATATGTGCTCTGGGGCGCCAGGTTGGCATTAGTCAGTAGCTGCTCTGGGGCGCCAGGTTGGCATTAGTCAGTAGATATGCTGATCGCCAGGTTGGCATTAGTCAGTAGATATGTGCTCTGGGGCGCCAGGTTGGCATTAGTCAGTAGATATGTGCTCTGGGGCGCCAGGTTGGCATTAGTCAGTAGATATGTGCTCTGGGGCGCCAGGTTGGCATTAGTCAGTAGCTGCTCTGGATCGCCAGGTTGGCATTAGTCAGTAGATATGTGCTCTGGGGCGCCAGGTTGGCATTAGTCAGTAGATATGTGCTCTGGGGCGCCAGGTTGGCATTAGTCAGTAGATATGTGCTCTGGGTCGCCAGGTTGGCATTAGTCAGTAGATATGTGCTCTGGGGCGCCAGGTTGGCATTAGTCAGTAGATATGTGCTCTGGGGCGCCAGGTTGGCATTAGTCAGTAGCTGCTCTGGGGCGCCAGGTTGGCATTAGTCAGTAGATATGCTGATCGCCAGGTTGGCATTAGTCAGTAGATATGTGCTCTGGGGCGCCAGGTTGGCATTAGTCAGTAGATATGTGCTCTGGGGCGCCAGGTTGGCATTAGTCAGTAGATATGTGGATCGCCAGGTTGGCATTAGTCAGTAGATATGTGCTCTGGGGCGCCAGGTTGGCATTAGTACACAATGGACCAGTCTATGCCCAGAGAAAGAGAGATGGAGGGAGAGAGAGAGAGAGGGCCTAATACTTTTTTACTTTTTAAAAAATGTTCCTTTTTTTCAGTCAAAAAGAAACAAAGTAACAATAAAACCAGCCCATATTAAAGCCCCTTTTGGACTCGAGAAGAGAAGAGTTCTGATGGACCAGAGAAGGGTTCTGATGGACCAGAGAAGGGTTCTGATGGACCAGAGAAGGGTTCTGATGGACCAGAGTAGAGTTCTGCATCCCTTAATGTTTTTCCTTAACTAAGGTATTCTGTGCAGTACCCTTAGATACAGCCCTTAGGGGATTTAAGCCTTAAGGGACAGACTCAAGGGAAAAAACTTCAGGTGTTTTGTGCAACCGGCGCCAGTTCTTCTCAGACAGCAGTTTACCCGCCTGATCAGGCGGTTACGGTTACCTGTGTCCAGGGCAACACCTGATCAGGCGGTTACGTTAAGGCAGTTACGGTTACCTGTGTCCAGGGGCAACACCTGATCAGGCGGTTACGGTTATGGTTACCCGTGTCCAGGGGCAACACCTGATCAGGCGGTTATGGTTACCTGTGTCCAGGGGCAACACCTGATCAGGCGGTTACGTTCAGGCGGTTACAGTTACCTGTGTCCAGGGGCAACACCTGATCAGGCGGTTACAGTTACCTGTGTCCAGGGCAACACCTGATCAGGCGGTTACGGTTACCCGTGTCCAGAGGACTAGACAGTAGATCTCCTGTGTCTTCTTGGATGCGTCGGCAAGTGAATTCATGATCAGGACATGAAAGTGAATGCGCTAATGTAGATTTGTTTGTAGAATGTAGTTTGTGTGTGTTGTTTGTTTGTTTGTTTGTTTATTTGTTTGTGTTTGTGTTTGCAGCAGATAACCTGAGTGAAGCGCTGAAGACTCTGAAGCTCTCGTCCACGAGCAGCTCAGCGGATGCACTGGAGGGATGTCTGGACTGCCTGCTCAAGGCCCTGGCCGACAACAGTGAGCTCACACACACACACACACACACACACACACACACACACCTGGCCGACAACAGTGAGCGCGCACACACACACACACACACACACACACACACCTGGCCGACAACAGTGAACGCTCACACACACACACACACACACACACACACCTGGCCGACAACAGTGAGCGCACACACACACACACACACACACACACACACACACACACACACACACACACACACACACACACACAACTGGCCGACAACTGTGAGTACACGCACACACACACACACACCCCTGGCCGACAACAGTGAGCACACACACACACACACGCGCACACACACACACACACACACACACACACACACACACACACACACACACACACACCTGGCCGACAACAGTGAGCACACACACACACACACACACACACCTGGCCGACAACAGTGAACACACACACACACACACACACACACACACACACACACACACACAACTGGCCGACAACTGTGAGTACACGCACACACACACACACACCTGGCCGACAACAGTGAGCACACACACACACACACACACACACACACACACAACTGGCCGACAACAGTGAGTGCACACACACACACACTCACACTCTTAGAAAGGGATGTCCCAACACCTCTAATGAGTTAATGAATGTGCCCTAGAGAGAGTCCACATGAATGAATGAAGTAATGGACCAATGTCTGTCTGGGCCTCAGCTCTAGTGTGTGTGTGTGTGTGTGTGTGTGTGCTGAGCTGCTGGCTCATGATGAACTCCCATCATGTCATATTCCCCCTAAAGGACACGCCAGCAGAAAGCATTTATGAGTGTGAGTGTGAGTGTGAGTGTGAGTGTGAGTGTGAGTGTGAGTGTGAGTGTGAGTGTGAGTGTGAGTGTGAGTGTGAGTGTGAGTGTGTGTGTGTGTGTGTGTGTGTGTGTGTGTGTGTGTGTGTGTGTGTGTGTGTGTGTGAGATTAGACACACCATCATCAGCTTGAATGCTGAGGGCAGGCATGTGTGTGTGTGAGATGAGTGCTGCCGAGGGTGTGTGTGTGTGTGTGTGTTCGAGTCCCATTAGCACAGTCCAGGGGTCAGTAGGGAGCGGTAGGCCCCGACCCTCACGCCGCCTGAACACACACACACACACACACACACACACACACACACTGCTTACACTGCCTGACTAAGCACGCAGGAACAGAGAGACGGCGGGGGGTCATCAAGGAGGAGAAGAGAGAGAGATGGAGACATGAGAGGGAGGTGGAGAAGAGAGAGATGGAGACATGAGAGGGAGGTGGAGGAGAAGAGAGAGAGATGGAGTGATGACAGGGAGGTGGAGGAGAAGAGAGAGAGAGATGGAGAGATGAGAGGGAGGTGGAGGAGAAGAGAGAGAGATGGAGACATGAGAGGGAGGTGGAGAAGAGAGAGATGGAGACATGAGAGGGAGGTGGAGGAGAAGAGAGAGAGATGGAGTGATGACAGGGAGGTGGAGGAGAAGAGAGAGAGATGGAGAGATGAGAGGGAGGTGGAGGAGAAGAGAGAGAGATGGAGACATGAGAGGGAGGTGGAGAAGAGAGAGATGGAGACATGAGAGGGAGGTGGAGGAGAAGAGAGAGAGATGGAGTGATGACAGGGAGGTGGAGGAGAAGAGAGAGAGATGGAGAGATGAGAGGGAGGTGGAGGAGAAGAGAGAGAGATGGAGTGATGACAGGGAGGTGGAGGAGAAGAGAGAGAGATGGAGACATGAGAGGGAGGTGGAGGAGAAGAGAGAGAGATGGAGACATGAGAGGGAGGTGGAGGAGAAGAGAGAGAGATGGAGAGATGAGAGGGAGGTGGAGGAGAAGAGAGAGAGATGGAGACATGAGAGGGAAGTGGAGAAGAGAGAGAGAGAGATGGAGACATGAGAGGGAGGTGGAGGAGAAGAGAGAGAGATGGAGAGATGAGAGGGAGGTGGAGGAGAAGAGAGAGATGGAGAGATGAGAGGGAGGTGGAGGAGAAGAGAGAGAGATGGAGAGATGAGAGGGAGGAGAAGAGAGAGAGATGGAGAGATGAGAGGGAGGTGGATGAGAAGAGAGAGAGATGGAGTGATGAGAGGGAGGTGGAGGAGAAGAGAGAGATGGAGACATGAGAGGGAGGAGGAGGAGAAGAGAGAGAGATGGAGACATGAGAGGGAGGAGAAGAGAGAGATGGAGACATGAGAGGGAGGAGAAGAGAGAGAGATGGAGAGATGAGAGGAGGTGGAGGAGAAGAGAGAGATGGAGACATGAGAGGGAGGTGGAGGAGGAGAAGAGAGAGATGGAGACATGAGAGGGAGGTGGAGAAGAGAGAGATGGAGAGATGAGAGGGAGGTGGAGGAGAAGAGAGAGATGGAGAGATGAGAGGGAGGAGAAGAGAGATAGAGAGATGGAGACATGAGAGGGAGGTGGAGGAGGAGAGAGAGATGGAGAGATGAGAGGGAGGTGGAGAAGAGAGAGATGGAGACATGAGAGGGAGGTGGAGGAGAAGAGAGAGAGATGGAGTGATGAGAGGGAGGTGGAGGAGAAGAGAGAGATGGAGACATGAGAGGGAGGAGAAGAGAGAGATGGAGACATGAGAGGGAGGAGAAGAGAGAGAGATGGAGACATGAGAGGGAGGAGAAGAGAGAGAGATGGAGACATGAGAGGGAGGTGGAGGAGAAGAGAGAGAGATGGAGAGATGAGAGGGAGGAGAAGAGAGAGAGATGGAGAGATGAGAGGGAGGTGGAGGAGAAGAGAGAGATGGAGACATGAGAGGGAGGTGGAGGAGAAGAGAGAGATGGAGACATGAGAGGGAGGTGGAGGAGAAGAGAGAGAGATGGAGACATGAGAGGGAGGTGGAGAAGAGAGAGATGGAGAGATGAGAGGAGGTGGAGGAGAAGAGAGGGAGGTGGAGGAGAAGAGAGAGAGATGGAGACATGAGAGGGAGGTGGAGGAGAGAACAGCTCTGAGCTTAGAACAGAAGGGAGGAGGAGGAGAGAACAGCTCTGAGCTTAGAACAGGAGGTGGAGGAGAAGAGAGAGAGATGGAGACATGAACAGAAGGGCAGTTTGGCCACTTGGGCATCTCTGAGCTCAGTTTCAGACTGGATGATGGTGAGGTGATGTGGATAATAGTGCTGATTGATAATGTGTGTGTGTGTGTGTGTGTGTGTGTAGATATGGAGGCCAGTGAGAAGCTGCAGGAGATGGGGGTGCTGTCTCAGCTGCCTGCTCTGCTCAGCGCTCCGTCCCCCTGCACCCCCAAAGTGGCCAACGTCATCGCCGAGGTGGCCAAGAACGGTGAGACACATGCACACACACACACACACACACACTCACTCTGATACACACACACACACACACACACACACTCACTCTGATATACACACACACACACACTGACACACACACACACACACACACTGACACACACACACACACACACACACTAGCCGTTAACTGACTGAACGCCGCCTCATCCGCGGCTAGGTCAGTGAGGACAAGAGGCGCGATATTCCAAAGCCGCCTCGGTGTAGGCGTAAACATGTAAGAACTGGGTGTGAAGTTGAACAGTGACGTACAACAACATAGGCGTCGAACTCGAAGTCTCGTGACACTACTGTCATTCTCAAAACAGCGGTGCAGCTCTCTGTCAAGTTCTCTGCTCCTCCGTTTGATATTTCTAGATCTTCTGACTAAGTTTACTCTACTTATCCAAACTGACGACATCACCACTGTCACTAGATATAAAGCAAACATTGATTTTCACTCGGTGCTATTCACTGACCGTAAAAAAGTGTCATTAGTAGCCTATGCAGTATGCACCTGTTCTATACAGTCTGGTATGCACTGTTGTTTGTGGCTAGCTAGACTTGCTAGCTCGATGTGACACAATATTGTAGCGCGGCTCGGATATGCTTGTGTTACGTTCATGCAAGGGGGAAATGTAGCCTACGGCTAAGATGGTTAAGCAGCCTGTTGTCATAAGATAGTTGACGGTTACGCATTATATAGGTGTAGGCCTACTAGACTAGTCAGCTGATGTGTTGTGGGATAAGGGGTTTATGTTACGGGATGCCACCCGGGATATAGCCACGGGGATCTTAAACAGGCCACTTCCATGTAATGTCATTCCTCATATTCATCTGGTAATAAACATTTCCTAACAGAGTAATTCTTGCCTCATCACAATATCAACTCTCCACTCATTCCGCTTGGACTGTGCATTATACCTTTCACTGCCTCAAGTCTGCCAGGTTCCAAACTGTCTTCCTAACAGCAGTTACAATCAGTATTTTTGTGATAACAACAAAACAGCTCTGCAAAGTTTAAACCAACGATGCTAATCGCGACTAGCGATTAGCCATTTAAAATGCAGAGCCTACCCTCATAAGGAGACCTCTCCAATTCAGAAAAATGCATTAAACTAAAATTGGACAACGTTGTTATGTTTCTTAAACCTTAGGGTGGGTATGATATAGGCCTAGCCTACATGCTTTAACGAAATACGTTGTCAATGGTTATTTGAGCAAGCTAGCCAAGGTCTAGCTAATTCATCCTGGCTGTAGATAAAGCAGGATAGGCTATGTTTTCCCAATATGTTAGCAATTAATAAATAAATGCTGAGATGTTTGGCGATTTAATTGACATTTGAAAGAACAGTGTGCTAGATGGACCACAAGGACCAGCAGACCCGGCTGCAGAGAGCAGTGATAAAGGGGGCATTTGAGATTTTCAGGGGGGCACTATCAATCGTAAAAGGCTACAATTAGGATAAGGCCAAGTAAAACTGAGGGGGCACCTTTTTTGTTTGAGGGTGCACCGCCCCCTTTTGCCCCCCCCTGGAGCCGGGTCTGAGGACCAGTGTTAATATGTGAACAGTATGATGATGATCTGACAGCTGTGCTCAGCATACAGTCAGTCAGCTGTTTGCTGATTTTAAGTCTTTCAGCACTCTCTCTTTATATCTATCTCCCACTCTCTCTCTTTCACTCTCTCTCTCCCTCTCCCTCCCTCCCTCTCTCTCTGTCTGTCTGTCTTTATCTCTCTCTCTCTCTCCTCCTGTCCACCTCCGTGTTTCATCTGCTACTCGTCATTGTGCCAGTTTCTGTTTGATCTTTTTTTTACTTTATTTCCTTCAGAGATGGTATGTTTGGGTGCAGAGTGTGTGTGTGTGTGTGTGTGTGTGTGTGTGTCAGTATGTGTGTGTGTGTGTGTGTGTGTGTGTGTGTGTGTGTGTGTGTGTGTGTGTGTGTGTGTGTGTGTGTGCTCAGCTCCTTTCTAAGCTGAATGAGTCCCCCCAGCTGACCAGCAACAGATGGCACAGAGCTTCTGGGCAGAGGGCAGTGTGTGTGAGTGCACATTTGTGATGGTGTGTGTGTGTGTGTGTGAGTGCACATTTGTGATGGTGTGTGTGTGTGTGTGTGTGAGTGCACATTTGTGATGGTGTGTGTGTGTGTGTGTGTGTGTGTGTGTGAGAGTGCACATTTGTGATGGTGTGTGTGTGTATGAGAGAGAGAAATGTTTCCAAATTAATCCAAATCGCAGCCTCCCTTCGGAGCTCCTGACGCAGCGTGCTGATTGGCTGGGTCTGTTAGGTGATGTCACTCTGTCCGTGTCCCATTCACAGAGCATGTCGTCACGTGTGTGTCTGTGCCTGTGTGTGTGCCTGTGTATGTATGTGTGTGTCGTCACGTGTGTGTGTGTGTGTGTCTGTGTATGTATGTCTGTGTCGTCAAGTTCAAGTTTACTTTATTTATCCTTTAAAAAAGGAAATTTGGTGTGCTGCAGGCATTCAAAGAACATTAAAGGCTTAAAGGACCAGACATAGACATGGACCAAGCGAACACATTAATGACAATATTTGCACGCAGGCACATACTGTACTCAAGTGGACACACCCCACGTGTAGCTATTTTTGCTTGTGAGCCAAGGAGCCGTCTTCCAGGTACAACATAGCAGCCAGTTTTAGAGGAAAACACACTCAAAGAAAATACACACACATGCACACACACATAGAGAGAGAGAGAGAGAGAGAGAGAAGGGAAGTACGGAGTGTGTAGGTTGAACACACACAAACACACACACCAGGGTCCCTGCAGGATGGTGCATCTTTAAAGAGTGATTTGAAATGGACAAAATGATGGCAATAGGCAACTTGCGCTGAATTGAGAGTTTAAAAAACTAGAAAAGCACTCAGAGAGCGCAGACCTCCGCAGAGAGAGAGAGAGAGAGAGAGAGAGAGAGAGAGAGAGAGAGAGAGAGAGAGAGAGAGAGAGAGAGAGAGAGAGAGAGAGAGAGAGAGAGAGAGAGAGAGAGACATGGATTAAAGTTTTTCCGTCGCTACGACGGATTTCCGTCAACCGGAGGCGCTAGGTGTCAATGCGCAAAATAAATAAATAATTAAACAAGTGCGTTGGTGCACCTGCGTTGATGAACATTAGGCTACTACTACCACTATTAGGCTGCTACTACTATTACTACTACTACTAATAATAATAATCATCATCATCATCATAATCATAATGATACAATAGCCTAATAAACGAAAGAAAGGCCTATTGAAACAGATGAAAGAACAGTCCTGATTTATAGCCTATATTGGAGCCGCAGCCTATTAGGCTTTTGTAGGTTAAACAAACTATGCAGAAGTTCAGGAAAGCTGTTGTTTTTTCAGTTTAATTAGTCTATGATTTGGGCTAATTGTTCTTCATAAAATTAAAATAAACAGTTGTTTCGCCAGTTGTAATTGTAGGCTATAGAATAGCATCAGGACAGACATCCACGCACTAGCTGCGCAAAGGTCTGCGTTGTTTGCGATGACTTCTTGTCCGCACTTGCTGTGTAGTTCCCCGATGTCATCAAATTAGGCTAGGCCTACTTAGAGGTCGGCAGTGTTGGGGAGCTTAAAGATGAATTGTCAAAAAGAACATGGCTATAGCCTACTTTCGGTCATTATTAATATTAATAGAGTCGGGTGCGCCCGAAACGCAGAGACAGACTACGGGAAAGTGTGTGTCTGCGCCACGCCACTTATAGGCTATCCTACTGTTTGGTTTAACTGCTAATTTCTCTAAAAATAATTATAATAAGCCAACAAGGTTAAATTATACAATTCAAAAGGATCCAGTAGCTTAGGCCATGTCTATAGCCTAAAGTTTGCCTAACTTGTCTTCTTCAAAGAGAAAGTCGTAGGTCCGTTTCCAATTAACGAAACGAAATTTATAGGAGTCCTATTACTATTACAAAAACGTCTCGTCTTCCAGTTAATGTTCTTGAATGTTTATTGTAACAAACAGCACAGTTCATAGGCTACTCATATAATTGACACGACCAACATGGTCAGAAAAACCATATGGAACATTCATGCCGTGCATCACGTTCTTACCCAAAAACTAAAACCTCTTAAAGTAACATGCACCTAATTAAACAACATGTCACCTAGGGCCTAATCACACTAAGTAAAGTTACACCAAATTATATCCTGACATCAGAAAACTTCAGAATTCTTTAGCATATTACATTTCAAAATCAATTATTCCAAATCTTCAATAACAGAGGCTTATCTGACGGTAAATAACCTATGGCTGTGAGTTTTTAATTGTTTTCATGCATGTCTGATAACAGATGAGGAATGTTTTGGAGACATACATGTATTTTAGGCATAATGCTGGCCCTAATCTCCCCAATTGGGAGAAAATTGGGCTATGGCCGGCCCTGGGAGCACTCTTAATAAGCAACAGTCTGCAGTATTGAATAGCTAGGCCTACTTTAAAATGTGTTACTTATAAACAGAGGGTACAATTAGTCTGTATGGCCCTATTTTACGTAGGTCTACGCTAAGGCCCTTTGATTTGTATCACTTGCGTGTGTCAATTTTTAAATTTTTTTTTTTGGACAAAAAAATTTCAGTCAAATGATTTTTTTTTCACTTTAATCCATGGAGAGAGAGAGAGAGAGAGAGAGAGAGAGAGAGAGAGAGAGAGAGAGAGAGAGAGAGAGAGAGAGAGAGAGAGAGAGAGAGAGAGAGAGAGAGAGAGAGAGAGAGAGAGAGAGAGAGAGAGAGAGAGAGAGAGAGAGAGAGAGAGAGAGAGAGAGAGAGAGAGAGAGAGAGAGAGAGAGAGAGAGAGAGCGCAGACCTCCGCCGAGCACACACACATAACCGCATCCAGACGGTGATACGGATCACTCCCAAGATGGAGTCGTTTCTTCCTTGGGTCATTTCAGCGAAATCCGTCCATGACTTTTTGAGTTATCTTAACAGACAGACAGACAAACAAACCTACCAACAAACAAACCCACAAACTCTGATGAAAACAGAACCTCCTTGACGGAGGTGATAAAAAATAAGCTCATTTGATGAAGATAAAATAAAGATCATCATGTGAGGCGATGATTAAAAAATAAGCGTAAGTGCTCATTTGATGAAGATGAAATAAAGATCATCATGTGCGGTGATGAGGGGGAGGTCTTTGTGTCAATCAGCACCATTTGTCAAAGAGCAGAATGTTTCTGGCAGAGATGTGCAGAGTGTGGCCTGCTGCTGCAAATGGGCAATTCTTCAGGTGCGCTCTGAATTTGAATTAGATCTCGGACATTATTGAATTCTGGAATTTCCCCTTGGGGATCAATAAAGTATCTATCTATCTATCTATCTATTATTAAGAAGTAATAGAATGTGTGTTGTCTGTTTTTTTATTTCAAGACATACTCCACTACATTTATTTGCCTATCCAACGACAATGACTATTTCTGCGATTGGATTATTATTAAAAGGACTTAAAAGTCATTACATTTTTTACTTAAAATGTGCAGATACCCTCAAACACACACACACACACACACACACTCACACACACTCACACACTCACACAGAGAGAGAGGGAA
>NC_085009.1:32421309-32423809 GCF_963854185.1 Sardina pilchardus | reverse complement strand
TTTTCCATGTCCACTCCCTACACCTTCCTGTTCAGATGACCTTTGACACCAGGAAGAACTTGACCTGCACTCTAACCCAGTGATGTCAGTAGGAACAGGAAATTAGTTCTAAGAGTTCTAACACACACACACACACACACACACACACACACACACACACACACACACACACACACACACGTCCTTCCTGACCAGATGTGTGAGGTCATGTCACACACATCCACCGATCTCTCCACTGACCATAAGACTGTAATCTTAAAGTGAAGCATGATCAGCCCTCCATCCACACACACACACACACACACACACACACACACACACACACACACTACCACACACACACACACTACCACACACACACGCACACACGCACACACACACACTACCACACACACACACACACACACACACACACACACACACACACACACACACACACTACCAGACCTCCACCCACACTGGCCAGAGTTCCCCCCCCCCCCCCCATGCTCACCCATGAGGGCCGCAGGTGCATATCAATGGGCCCGTGTTGTGTGCTAGATGTGTGCTTAGTTCTGGACAAACTGCAGATAAACTACACCTCCCTACATGCCACACTCTACTTCAACTACACCTCCCTACATGCCACACTCTACTTCAACTACACCTCCCTACATGCCACACTCTACTTCAACTACACTTCCCTACATGCCACACTCTACTTCAACTACACCTCCCTACATGCCACACTCCACTTCAACTACACTTCCCTACATGCCACACTCTACCTCAACTACACCTCCCTACATGCCACACTCTACTTCAACTACACTTCCCTTTAACATTTAACTCCGTAGACCTCTGCAGTTCGCCTTCAGAAAGGAACCAAAGCTGCCATATTTGCCCATATAAGGACATCCAGGGTTTTTATTGAAGCTAACTAACCCTGCAATCCATTTGTATCGTAAGTCACCCGTCCGAGTTGAAAAGTGTAAATTACCCAGCTTTCTTGCGCCATTTTACGGAGGAACGCCCCCTTTACCTCGGAGTACTTGCGAGTACCCCGAGTTGGGCTTACGACCTGTAAACAAACATGGCTGCGCCCATAGTCGAGATGAGATGACATGTGTTTTCTTTGTATTTGTACCGTGTTGGTCGTTTTAATGACAATGGAATGCTTTAACACACTAGATTACATTGCTGCTTCAATCCGGTCACCAATTCATACATTTAACGGTCTTGCTGTGCGTGCAATACAATGTAATGATTTGTTTTCCAGCTGGTTTACTAAAGAGGCTAGCACAAAACAATAACAATGACTAGCCAGCCTGCTAATGCCCATCTAGTTCATTAGGAATGCGACAGCACTTGTTGAAATTGCCCAAAAATGTTTTTATTATTCATTCCCATTGACCATACCCAAAAAGGGAGAATGAGGGACATCTGCTTGTGTTCTAGACAAATGTCCAGCACTAATACAGTTGCTGCCCTGGTGGCATCCATTCTTTCCCAAAAGACTACAAACTCCAGCGTTCACGCTAGCCACTAATTCTCACATGTCGGGCGGGTAAACGTACGAGACTGCCAACACTAAATGGAAAGCGTCATAACTACCTATGGCAAGTTGCATTGTGAGTTCGCTCATGGGTGGCAGAAATCCAAGTCTGCCGTCTTAACATACCTAAGATCACAGGAGCCACTGGAAGGTGGAGAACAACTGTGTGTTTAGGAAACGTCTGCATTTCAGACTTTTTCATCCCCACTAGAGTTTAACAGGTGCGAGTGCGATAATTCAAAATCCCCATAACTTCAGAGGTCTATGAAATAAGAGAGCTCTTCCTTGTTCCTGGTCACTTCCTGTTGTGCTTTGGTTACTTCCTGTGTCCTGTACCATGTGCTGTTTTGTTTACTCTTGTCATGTACTGTTGTTCCTTGTCTCCGCCCCTCACCTGGGCCATACTCCTTGATTGCTTTGCACTTGTGCCTTGTTAGTCGTGTATTTAAGCCCTGTTTTGTGTTCTATTCTTTGCTGCATTATTTTGTCTCTTGTGAGGTTTGTGCCATGTTATTGCCTGTTTCGCTATTGAGTTTGTGAGGTTTGTGCCATCTTATTGCCTGTTTCGCTATTGAGTTTGTGAGGTTTGTGCCATGTTATTGCCTGTTTCGCTGTTGAGTTTGTGAGGTTTGTGCCATGTTATTGCCTGTTTCACTATTGCTAGTTGAAGAGTTTGTGCTCATGTTAAGTCTAAAGTTTTCTGGAGATTTTATGTGTGAAAGAAGACACTTTAAATTTAGTTAGCTCCCACTTGTGCTGCATGAGTCTGCTTTTGGGTCTGCTTGAGTTCACTGCTGCCACTCTGCCTAGTGAAACATCTCTTCCCTGTCTCTTTTCAACGCGCTTGCGTGTTGCGTGAAAAACAGAAGTTGGTTCTATTTTTTTTTTTTTTTTAAGATTAGATTCAACTTAATTGTCATTGTGCAGAGTGTACAAAGACAATGAAATGCAGTTTGCGTCTAACCA
>NC_085009.1:32401309-32413809 GCF_963854185.1 Sardina pilchardus | reverse complement strand
GGACAGGGGCCTGTACTACGAAGCGGGGTTACTGGCTTAGCTGGGTAACTTCGAGAGTAAGTTGATCACGTGTGGCGTAACTTCCCGGTTTACCCGTACTACGAAAGGTGGATAGGTTTTAACCTAGGTATGCTGCCATGGCAATTTACGCTGCATCTCAAACCTGCTCCGAGCAGGTTATGATCTTGGTTAACCCGAGGTTTGCGGTTAACCACACCCCACAATGTCGACGCAGGCTACTTGGAAGATACATTATTGGAGCGCAAATTGTAAGCGCCTCTTCGCAAGGCGAGAGTTTTTAAAGACCGCCAGAATCTTTCTCCATATAATATTCTCTATGAAAGATAGCCTATACATTCTCAGCCGAGGGAATTCGTTGCATTTGTCAGCTGATCGAGGCAAAGTGGAGGCTATAAGCATTGGCAATATAACATATTTTCATAATTAAGAAATATTAATGCAAGCTATAACTAGGCCTATAAACCCTCTGAATGTTCTTGAGTTTCATTTTCACCTGCTGCCAGCGGCACTGCCGTTGCATCTAAAATGTTCACAGGATAGGCAGACTAAATCAGTCAATGGGGCTAAACATTCAATTATCCTTTATTAATATTTATTAATATACATGGCATGAATTGTGTTGCATCTGTAGGACTCTTATGAACTCAAAATGTATTTATTTCAACACATTTCAGACATTCCGCAGGCTATTAATCCTCCGTAACACATAGGCTATTTAAGGAACATGAAATAAAACTTTACTTTCATATATCCGATCTGCAATAGCCTACGTTGCCAACAGCCTTGTCTTGCTTTGTTTGCTGCCGACGTATTTGATGTATCGTAAAGTGGGTTTTAATTCCTCGCAACTTTTTTATAATCATTGCTCATTCCTTATGCGTAAAATAGCGTGATCGCGTCATCATTAAAAGTGGTGATTTGCGCTGCAACCCGCCCATTTTATGTGAACGCGCACCAACTCCGATGAGGTTAACCCCAGTTCAACAAATCAACTTCTTACTCAGCGTCGTAGTACCGATTAGCACCAATGAAGATAACCAGGTTTTGTCAACCCCGGTTTAGCAAAGTAACCCTGGGTTACATTTGGGTAGGTTGAGCTCCCTTCGTAGTACAGGCCCCAGGTGTGATGTTAGGGACAGGTGTGTTGTGATGTGAGTGACAGGTGTGTTGTGATGTGAGTGACAGGTGTGTTGTGATGAGTGAGTGACAGGTGTGTTGTGATGAGTGAGTGACAGGTGTGTTGTGATGTGAGTGACAGGTGTGTTGTGATGAGTGAGTGACAGGTGTGTTGTGATGAGTGAGTGACAGGTGTGTTGTGATGAGAGTGAGTGAGTGACAGGTGTGTTGTGATGAGAGTGAGTGAGTGACAGGTGTGTTGTGATGAGAGTGAGTAAGTGACAGGTGTGTTGTTTAGTAGGCTATCAGGTTTGGATTGTGAGGAGAGATTGGGACAGGTGTGATGTGAGGGACAGGTGTGTTGTGCTGTGAGTGAGTGACAGGTGTGTTGTGATGAGAGTGAGTGACAGGTGTGTGGTGATGTCAGGTGTTGATATGGAGCGTTTACAGGTGTGTTGATGTGAGCGTTTACAGGTGTGTTGATGTGAGCGTTTACAGGTGTGTTGAGATTTGAGCATTTACAGGTGTGTTGATGTGAGCGTTTACAGGTGTGTTGATGTGAGCGTTTACAGGTGTGTTGAGATTTGAGCATTTACAGGTGTGTTGATGTGAGCGTTTACAGGTGTTTTGAGATGTGAGCAGTAGGTGTTGTTATGGAGTGTTTACTGGGTGGATTGGCCGTTTGTCCACGTTCCACAAGCACAAGTTGTTAGAACAGAAGAATGACCACTTTTCTCCCTCTCTCTCCCTACCTCCCTCTCTCCCCTCTCTCTCCCTACCTCCCTCTCTCCCCTCTCCCCACCTCCCTCTCCCTACCTCCCTCTCTCTGTACCCTCTCTCCCCCTCTCCCCACCTCCCTCTCTCTCTTTCCCCCTCTATCCCCCCCTCCCTCTCTCCCCTCTCCCCACCTCCCTCTCCCTACCTCCCTCTCCCTGTCTCTCTCTCTCTCCCTCTCCCCACTTCCCTCTCTCTCTACCCTCTCTATCCCCCCCTCTCTCTCTCCCCCTCTCCCCATCACTCTCTCTATGCCCCTCTCCCCCAGACTCTCTCCAGGCTCAGCTGATTAATATGGGGGTCATCCCTACTCTGGTCAAGCTCCTGGGGCTCCACACTGACAACACCCCCCTCACAGAGATGTGCCTCATCGCCTTCGGCAACCTAGCAGAGCTCGGTGAGTATCTATCTATCTCTCTCTCTCTCTCTCTCTCTCTCTCTCTCTCTCTCTCTCTCTCTCTCTCTCTCTCTCTCTCTTTCACACACACACACACACACACACACATTTTAATGTTTTTAATTGTTAACAACAGACATTGATACAGACATTGATAGAAGCATGTTGCAGGTTTTCAACACAGAGTGTATTGTTATTTAGTTCTGTCTTCACTAGTCCTCATGGGTAAACACAGCATGTATTGCTATTTAATTCTGTCTTCACTAGTCCTCATGGGTAAACACAGCATGGCCATCTCCAGATGGATACACTACCTGTTATTGCAGAAGTGGAGCAGTGCTGTGCTGTGCTAGTCAGAAGAGGAGCAGTGGTGTGCTGTGCTAGTCAGAACTGGAGCAGTGCTGTGCTTTGCTTTGCTAGTCAGAAGAGGAGCAGTGCTGTGCTGTGCTAGTCAGAAGAGGAGCAGTGCTGTGCTAACCTGACTCTCGCCAGATCCTTGTAGGTCGCTGAGCTTCACACAAGGATCTGGAACTTCGTGATAGGAGATGTATTTCTGAAGGCGGGGCCTTGTAAAAAAAATCCTTGCTTGTGATTTGATAAACCACTTGTCCGTTATCTTGAATGACGTGCTAGGCTACTTCAAGCTCTTGCCAAACCCGGTCGGAAGAGGAGTGAAAACGTCCTTTCCACCAATAAATGCCTTCAAAACCATTCTCTGTTCATCTTTTTAAGAATGTATACTCGATAGATTCGACAAAACGGTTGAAATAGCAGAATCATTGTCAGCACAAGCGAAACGCCCCTGGTGGAGCATGGCGGAACTACAAGGGTCTGGCGAAAGTCAGGCTAGTGCTGTGCTGCTTTGCTAGTCAGAAGAGGAGCAGTGCTGTGCTTTGCTAGTCAGAATAGGAGTGCTGCTTTGTTAGTCAGAAGAGGAGCAGTGCTGTGCGGTGCTTTGCTAGTCAGAAGTGGAGTGCTGCTTTGCTAGTCAGAAGAGGAGTGCTGCTTTGCTAGTCAGAAGAGGAGTGCTACTTTGCTAGTCAGAAGTGGAGTGCTGCTTTGCTAGTCAGAAGTGGAGTGCTGCTTTGCTAGTCAGAAGTGGAGTGCTGCCGGCCCCGGCAGTGGCGCAACTGGCTGGGGCACCTGCACCGTACGCTGGCGACCCGGGTTCGATTCCCGCCCCGTGGTCCTTTCCAGATCCCACCCCGACTCTCTCCCACTCACTTCCTGTCATTCTCTCTACTGTCCTGTCCAAATAAAGGCATAAAAAGCCCAAAAAAATAATCTTTAAAAAAAAAAGAAGTGGAGTGCTGCTTTGTTAGTCAGAAGTGGAGTGCTGCTTTGCCAGTCAGAAGTGGAGTGCTGCTCTGCTAGTCAGAAGAAGAGCAGTGATTTGCTAGTCAGAAGTGGTGCTGCTTTGCTTTGCTAGTCTTTTTGCATTTTACTTGCATATTATTGTTGTTCACACACACACACACACACACACACACACACACCCAAACCCTGCTGTAATGTGTGTGTTTAGAGTCGAGTAAGGAGCAGTTTGCGTCCACGCCCATCGCACAGGAGCTGGTGCAGCTCTTCAGAAAGCAGCTGGAGCACGAGAGGAAGGAGATGATCTTCGAGGTGCTCGCGCCTCTAGCTGAGAACGGTGAGTGTGTGTGTGTGTGTGTGTGTGTGTGTGTGTGTGTGTGTGTGTGTGTGTGTGTGTGTGTGTGTGTGTGTGTGTGTGTGTGTGTGTGTGTGTGTGTGTGTGTGTGTGTGTGTGTGTGTGTGTGTGTGTGTTGGGAGTGCGAGAGGAAGGAGATGATCTTCGAGGTGCTCGCGCCTCTAGCTGAGAACGGTGAGTGTGTGTGTGTGTGTGTGTGTTGGGACTGCGAGAGGAAGGAGATGATCTTTGAGGTGCTCGCTCCTGTAGCTGAGGTGTGTGTGTGTGTGTGTGTGTGTGTGTATGTGTTGGGAGTGCGAGAGGAAGGAGATGATCTTTGAGGTGCTCGCTCCTGTAGCTGAGAAGTGTGTGTGTGTGTGTGTGTGTGTGTGTGTGTGTGTGTGTGTGTGTGTGTGTATGTGTGTGTGTAGCGTGGTGATTTCTACCCGAGCTGCCCTGCTGCTCCTTAATCTCTCTGCTGTAATGGGGTCTGTGTGTGGCTGCAGCTGCGGCCTCACATGAATCTGTGTGTGTGTGTGTGTGTGTGTGTGTGTGTGTGTGTGTGTGTGTGTGTGTGTGTGTGTGTGTGTGTGTGTGTGTGTGTGTGTGTGTGTGTGTGTGTGTGTGTGTGTGTGTGTGTGTGTGTTTGTCCCATTTTAAGCCCAGCAGCTGCTTCTGTGTGATTGTCTCTCTAGCTTTTACAGCGAAATCACATGAGCTTGAAATGGAGGGTTTTAGTGTGTGCGTGTGAACTCTAAGGCCAGTGTTCTAGCCAGTTTTAAAGATGCAAGTGTGTGTGTGTGTGTGTGTGCGCGTGTGCTCTAAGGTCAGTGTTATAGCCAGTCTTAGCAGATGGGTTCCTTTAGAGTACAGTGGGTTCCTTTATTATCCTTTAGAGTACAGTGGGTTCCTTTAGAGTACAGTGGGTTCCTCTGGTTATGTTCCTTTAGAGTACAGTGGGTTCCTTTATTATCCTTTAGAGTGCAGCGGGTTCCTTTATTATCCTTTAGAGTACAGTGGGTTCCTTTATTATCCTTTAGAGTACAGTGGGTTCCTCTGGTTATGTTCCTTTAGAGTACAGTGGGTTCCTTTATTATCCTTTAGAGTACAGTGGGTTCCTTTATTATCCTTTAGAGTACAGTGGGTTCCTTTATTATCCTTTAGAGTACAGTGGGTTCCTCCAGGCTGCCCGTCTCCAAGACAACATCCTAGTTACGGCTAACACACACACACACACACACACACACACACACACACACTATCTTTGTGTGTGTGTGTGTACGCATGATTGAACTCTGAAGCTGTAGTGTGTTTCAGTGAGCTGTATGAATCATCTGGGAATGACAGACTCAGGATGAGTCATATTAACGAGTTCTTAACCATGTTAATTAGTGATTAATGGCTTTAATTGCTCTTAATTGATGTGGAAAGTGGTTGACTAACAGAGTTCAGAATATGGCTCCTTCTCTCCCTCTCTCCTCTCTCTCTCTCTCTCTCTCCCTCCTTCACATGCTCAGACTTGGAAGCATCAAACTGATTAAGATGCAAACGATAGTGATTAAGGAATCTCAGGATTGCTGACTCACTCAACCTCACTTTCTCTCTATCTCTCTCTCCCCCTCTCTCTCCCCTGTCCCCCCCCTCTCTCTCTCCCTCTCTCTCTCCCCCTCTCTCTCCCCCCCTCTCTCTCTCCCTCCCCCCTCTCTCTTTCTCCCCCTCTCTCTCTCTCTCTCTCTCTCTCTCCCTCCCCCCCTCTCTCTCTCTCCCCCTCTCCCTCCCCCCTCTCTCTCTCTCCCCCCACCTCTCTCTCTCTCCCTCTCTCTCTCCCTCCCCCCCTCTCTCTCTCTCTCTCTCTCTCTCTCCCTCCCCCTCTCTCTCTCTCCCCCTCTCTCTCTCTCTCTCTCTCTCTCTCTCTCTCCCCCTCTCCCCCTCTCTCTCTCTCTCCCCCTCTCCCCCTCTCTCTCCCCCCCCCCCCCCCCCCCTCCCCCCGCCCAATAGACGTGATTAAGCTGCAGCTGGTGGAGGCGGGGCTAGTGGAGTGTCTGCTGGACGTGGTGTCACACACACTGGGCAGCGAGCGAGAGGAGGACGTGGCCGAGCTCAAGACTGCCTCCGACCTCATGGTGCTGCTGCTGCTGGGAGGTACACACACACACACACACACACACACACACACACACACACACACACACACACACACACACACACACACACACACACACACACACACACACACACACACACACACACACACACACACACACACACACACACACACACACACACACACACACACACACAGGAGACCGCCTCCGACCTCATGGTGCTGCTGCTGCTTGGAGGTACACACACACACACACACACACACACACACACACACACACACACACACACACACACACACACACACACACACACACACAGGAGACTGCCTCCGACCTCATGGTGCTGCTGCTGCTGGGAGGTACACACACACACACACACACACACACACACACACACACACACACACACACACACACACACAGGAGACTGCCTCCGACCTCATGGTGCTGCTGCTGCTGGGAGGTACACACACACACACACACACACACACACACACACACACACACACACACACAGGAGACTGCCTCCGACCCCATGGTGCTGCTGCTGCTGGGAGGTACACACACACACACACACACACACACACACACACACACACACACACACACACACACACACACACACACACACACACACACACACACACACACACACACACACACACACACAGGAGACCGCCTCCGACCTCATAATGCTGCTGCTGCTGCTGGGAGGTCAACACACACACACACACACACACACACACACACACACACACACAGGAGACTGCCTCCGACCTCCTACTGCTGCTGGGAGGCACACACAGACACAGGCACTCACAGACTGGGGCTGTCAATCTTCCTCTATTATCCCATTCGAATTCGAATTCGAATTTCATTCATTATTATTTTTTTAAATTCGAATTATATTCGAATATTTAATGGTCAAATTTGACTTTATTAATATTTACTATCTACCTATCTACTCACACTGTAAAAACGGGCTTATGAATTGCCACTGCCACTATGACATCGTAGTTGACTTGTTTTAGCCTACATTATATCCACTGTCATGCTAAATACTAAACCGCTGCTGCAAACCGAACGCGAATTACAAAGCCTGGGGGAATTAGCAATTTTATTTGAATGCCAAATGAGCTCCTTTTGTCTGTCGAAGTCATATTTTAGTGTGCTGAGTGAACGACTGCTGCCATTTCAGTTAGCTCGTTGGCTAGAAGTTAGCTAGCAATAGCATCAGGCAAACGTTCCAAAAAGATGTAGGCCTACTGGCAGACTGTTTTGGTAACATGGCAACAATAAACATTTGACCGAAGCGCCGAGAAAAGGAGGAGGGCGCTCCCAGCGTAAAAAACGCGATTCGTGGACACAGCACCTAAAGCTGTCGTTCACTTTTTTTCACTTCAAATTATAATTGTAACATTCCAATAGTATTAATTGTTTTACAAATTCGAATACCGAATACCAACAGCCCTACACACACACACAGACACACACACAGACACACACACAGACACACACACAGACACACACACAGACACACACACAGACACACACACACACACACACACACACACACATAGACAGCTGACAGACTGTAAGCCCAAGAGGCTTGACTGTTGACACGTGTCCAAATCCAAGCTGTTGTCATTGGGCCCTATTTGGTCAGGGCTGCTGTGTGTGTGTGTGTGTGTGTCTGCAACAATGTGTATGTAAATGAGTTTCTGTGTTTTCTGTGCAGATACTGATGTGACTTTGTGTGTGTGTGTGTGTGTGCTTGATGAGTCAGAGTGGCATCTGGCTGTGTGTGTGTGTGTGTGTGTGTGTATGTGTGTGTGTGTGTGTTAGAACTGTGAGTTTTTGTAGGCCAGCTGCCTTTTATTCCTTTTTAAATATTTTATAGAAGTGGGAATTTTATATAGTGGCTCTGTGTGTGTGTGTGTGTGTGTGTGTGTGTGTGTGTGTGTGTGTGTGTGTCTGTCTGTGTGTGTCTCTCCTGTGTGTGTGTGTGTGCGTGTATCTCTCTCTCTCTCTCTCTCTCTCTCTCTGTGTGTGTTTGTGTGTGTGTGTGTGTGTTGTGTGTTGTGTGTGTGTGTTATGTAACATTTATTTTGATTTAGTGGCCTCACTGCTGCAGGACTCGTTACATTTTTATTAACCTGTAAACACACACACACACACACACACACACACACAGAGACACACACACACACATGCACACATGTACATGGGTGCACCACAGGCACCCACACACACGCACTGACATACAGACACATACACACAAATACATGGGCGCACCACAGACACTCACACACACAGACACATACACACATATGGGCGCACACACACTCACATGCACAGATTGCACACACAGACACACATGCGCCCATAGACATGCACACACACACACACGCACACACACACATTCACAGATTGCACACACAGACACACATGCGCACATAGACATGCACACACACACACACACACACACACACACACACACACACACTCACAGACACCTACACAAACACACACACACACAGACAGTCACATACGTCTTTGTTTCTGTTCTTCTCTCAGGTCAGATTAAAAACGGAAAACTGTGTGTGTGTGTGTGTTTCAGATGAGTCGATGCAGAAGCTGTTTGAGGGCGGGAAGGGGAGTGTGTTCCAGAGGGTTCTATCGTGGGTTCCGTCTGATAATCATCAGCTGCAGCTGGCAGGAGCACTGGCCATCGCCAACTTTGCCCGCAACGGTGAGATGCACACACACACACACACACACACACACACACACACACACACACACACACACACACACACACACACACACACACACACACACACACACCTTTAGTGTACTTATTGCTACTTAGTATACTGTGGAAACACACACAAACACGCCCCTTATTTTCTTCTCTTCTCTCCTCCCCCTCTTCTCTTCTCTTCTCTCTTCTCATCCCCCTCTCCTCTTCCTCCTCTCCTCCTCTCCTCCTCCCCCTCTCCTCCTCTCCTCCTCCCCCTCTCCTCTTCCTCCTCTCCTCTTCCTCCTCCTCCTCCTCTCCTCCTCCCAGATGGGAACTGTATCCACATGGTGGAGTCGGGGATCGTGCAGAAGCTTCTGGAGCTGCTGGAGCGCCACGTGGAGGAGGGCAACGTCACCGTGCAGCACGCCGCTCTGAGCGCGCTCAGGAACCTCGCCATCCCTGGTACACACCTCACTTCCTGTCTCCCTGACCTCACATCCCTGGTACACACCTCACTTCCTGTCTCCCTGACCTCACATACCTGGTACCAGAGCCCCTTTAGGGAGAGCCGGTCCACTTCCTATTAACTCCATTGTACCGGATTGTTCCTGCAATCTGTTGAAATTCCGCTAGGGGCGCTGCCGAGCAAGTGATAAATGAATTGTGGTCTATGGAGCTAGGCGGCTAAAACTCGTTTTTTCACAGTTGACAACTTCATTTCTTAATGTACATTGTCGTAGTAGCTACCTGAGTATAGGTTTTCCACTGGAAATGAAATAAAAAGTCACTCATGTCCTTTCTGCTTTTCATAGGATGGGCCGCTTTCCGTGTAACATGCTAGCATTTAGCTCATGGATGCTGATTGGTCAGCGAGAAATCGCGACCGATTACGACGACGTTGTGACGCTGAACCTTCTTTTAGGTCTATGGCCGTAAAGTGGTTCGCTTTTGTGTCACGTGACATGAAAACTTTGAAAGGGTTTTTAGGAATAACAACACATATAGAAAATTGCATTGGTCAGCTAATTGTCAAGTCAAGTTATCCTGCATCGCATGCATTAATGCAATTTCAGGAGAAAAAATTATATAAAGACAAATGTGGTACTGGGGGGTTCAGCTCCATTGCCACCCATTCATTCATCACTTGCTCGCGATCGCCCTCTAGTTGCAGTACCATGCGGAAGTATTTCGCTAGTGGTCCTTCTCCCCTTATTAGACAGTAGGCTCGTTTGCGATGAGCTGCGGCTGACTTAGGCTGACTTAGGCTGGCTTCATACGTCAACGAGAGCTGCAGAGTCTTAGCAGGAGGGGCGACTAGCACACGCAGCTCATCCCGGACAGTCTGACTGAGCTTATGTACCTGAAGTTACTCGCGAGAGACCTGGCTGGAGACCTCGCGGTAGATATCGCGGGATTTTGTATTAAATACAGTAAAACTTTTATTCTTGCTCATTAAAATGAGCATGGTGACTGACGAAATAAATTGATATGATGTGTTTAAATAAACCACTGTTTTCATACAGTTAACAGGCCTGCATTGCAGCACATTAATTAAATATCAAGTGTTTTCCGTGTGTATATATTTAACCAACAGCATAAAATAGCAGAGTATCCTCACGTTTTCAGTAGGCTAGCCTACCGCTGTTCCAGAAATCACAAATAAGAAGGTATCCGTTCGATTTCTGTTCATTTTAGCAGATTCTAACGTAAGGAGCAAAGATTCTAGAACAGAGCAAGATGGATCACAGGGATAAGCTCCAGCGTCAGCGTCCATCTTAGCACAAAACGTCAATTTCTTCATCCCCGTGAGAGTTTAACCGGTGGGATAATTCACAATCCCCATGTTATTTTCCCATAGAAAAAATCTCAAGATTTTTGTAGGCGAACTTCAGAGGTCTATGGATGATGGGATGCTTGTGGTTGCTTGACTTGATTGGTTTGATTGGTTGGCTGATTGATTGGTTGGTTGGTTGATTGATTGATTGATTGATTGATCTCTCCCCTCAGTAGTGAATAAGTCTAAGATGCTGGTGGTTGTTTGATTTGACTGATTGAATGATTGATTGATTGGTTGATTAATTCATTGATTAATTCATTGATTGATTGATTGGTTGGTTGATTGATCTCTCCCCCAGTGGTGAATAAGTCTAAGATGCTGGCGGCGGGAGTGGCCGAGGTCGTGTTGAAGTTCCTGCAGTCAGAGATGCCACCAGTTCAGTTCAAACTGCTGGGTACTCTACGCATGCTCATCGACACACAAGGTACACACACACACACACTCTACGCATGCTCTTCGACACACAAGGTACACACACACACACACACACACTCTACGCATGCTCATTGACACACAAGGTACACACACACACACACTCTACGCATGCTCTTCGACACACAAGGTACACACACACACACACACACACACACACACTCTACGCATGCTCATCGACACACAAGGTACACACACACACACACACACTCTACACATGCTCATCGACACACAAGGTACACACACACACACACACTCTACGCATGCTCATCGACACACAAGGTACACACACACACACACTCTACACATGCTCATCGACACACAAGGTACACACACACACACACACACACACACACTCTACGCATGCTCATCGACACACAAGGTACACACACACACACACACACACTCTACGCATGCTCATCGACACACAAGGTACACACACACACACACACACACACACTCTACGCATGCTCATCGACACACAAGGTACACACACACACACACGGTACACACACACACACACACACACGGTACACACACACACACACACACACAGTCAGAGATGCTACCAGTCCAGTCTGCTGGGCACTCTATGCATGCGCATCGACACACAAGGTACACACACACACACACACACACACACACACACACACACACACACACACACACACACACACTCACTCACATAGACACTCATATAGAGTCTCATTGGCTGAAAAGGTCCAATTATCCTATTTGTGTATTTATTCAGTATTAGTATATTCAGTAAATGTGTATTGACGATCTCAATGTGTGTGTGTGCGTCTGTGTGTGTGTGTGTGTGTGTGTGTGTGTGTGTGTGCGTAGTAGACGCAGCAGACCAGCTGGGCACCAACTCTAAGCTGGTGGAGAGGCTGGTAGAGTGGTGTGAAGCTAAAGACCACGCAGGAGTGATGGGGGAGTCCAACCGCCTACTCTCCGCTCTCATACGACACAGCAAGTCAAAGGTACACACACACACACACACACACACACACACACACACACACACACATAAAGACCATGCAGGAGTGATGGGGGAGTCCAACCGCCTCCTCTCCGCTCTCATACGACACAGCAAGTCAAAGGTACACACACACACACACACACACACACACACACACACACACACATAAAGACCACGCAGGAGTGATGGGAGAGTCCAACCGCCTACTCTCCGCTCTCATACGACACAGCAAGTCAAAGGTACACACACACACACACACACACACACACACACACACACACACACACACATAAAGACCACGCAGGAGTGATGGGAGAGTCCAACCGCCTACTCTCCGCTCTCATACGACACAGCAAGTCAAAGGTACACACACACACACACACACACACACACACACACACACATAAAGACCATGCAGGAGTGATGGGAGAGTCCAACCGCC
>NC_085009.1:32393809-32396309 GCF_963854185.1 Sardina pilchardus | reverse complement strand
TTTTGTTTAGAGTTGATTTAAAATATGATGCCAAGACTTGTAGAAAAGGAGACGTCCAAGCACACATCTAACAATAACACAAGGACACTTTGGTCGCTTTTATTGGGCTGTCAATCAGTTAAAACATTTAATATTATGTATTACATACTCCTAGGACTAATCTAAATTAATCATATAGACATTACAGTTCAAAAACACCTTTATTAATATTTTCACTGTTCAAATGGCCATAACAATCCATAATATGACCGAAAATGCTGAGGAAATAAATCAAAAGTACTTCAGAGTTGACAAACTCCAGTGATATGCAAATTCCTTGCTGCAGACACTGCAGAGGACTTCAAATCATGTTTTTTAAAAGGTAAATATTCCAATCAGTGATCTAGGCAGCACATTCTCTTCTCTCTCCATTACAGTCTAATGGTTACTGACTAGAACGGCTCCGGGTCAAAGGTCATACAGAATCTATTAATCTGCGTAAGTTTTTTTTTTTTATCAGGTATTTTTTCTCAAATTAATTAATCAAAATTAATCAGTTATTTTGACAGCCATAGTTTTATGATAGCTTAAGATCAGTCAAAAAACACGAGAACACTGGTAGTTTTTATGATAGCTGAACATCAGTAAAAACAAGGACACTGGTGGTAGTTTGTTCCTTCATGTTTATTTACATGTGTCGATATCTGACATCAGCAGGTCAACGTGAGCGGGAGAGGTAGGCGCTATGGATACGGCGCTATGGTTACGGCTCCTCTTGACTATGCAGTCAGTGGTATAAACATCTAGTCAGGGGTGTCTGGACATGAAGCTCTTGGAGCCCCCTAGTGGTGTCTGGCAGGATTTTCCTCACATGCTCCGTCTTGGGCATGCAGTCGTGTGTGGTTAGCTGTTAGCATAGCATAGCTTAGCATAGCTGAGCTGAGCTATTGCATTTAGTAGCATAGCTTAGCTAAGCTATTACATTTAGTAGGATAGCTTAGCTAAGCTATTGCATTTAGTAGCATAGCTTATCTTAGCTATGGCATTTAGTAGCATAGCTTAGCTGAGCTATTGCACTGAATAGGACAGCAGCCCACAGAGAACAGCCCGGGAGCTACGGACGCCAGCAATAGGCACGTCTGCCCTCACGTCTCTCTTCTAGGAGTTCGTCTCCATATTCATTCATTTAGGACAACCAGTCATGATGGCCAACATACCCAATTACTTCTCATCAGTAAAAACAACAACATGGTTAGAATGTGTTAAAAGAAAATGCATGGGAAAATATCCACATATAAACAACATATATTGTGTGCTGCTGTGTTTGCTCATGACAAATAGAGAAAGACGTGTGTGTGAGAGAGTGAAAGCCGTGTGTGTGTGTGTGTGTGTGTGTGTGTGTGTGTGTGTGTGTGTGTGTGTGTGTGTGTGTGTGTGTGTGTGTGTGTGTGTGTGTGTGTGTGTGTGTGTGTATGTGTGTGTGTGTGTGAGGAAAAGCAGGATGAGCCAGCAGTAAATCAGGTTGAAACAGCATGGTGCTCGTCAGAGATCCTGTACTGGAACAGAAGAGCTTGTTCACTGCGTTAAACAGAGTTCATCCCTAGATCTAGGCCTACTGAATAGAGTTCAGCCCTAGATCTAGGCCTACTGAATAGAGCTGAGCCCTAGATCTAGGCCTACTGAATAGAGCTGAGCCCTAGATCTAGGCCTACTGAATAGAGTTCAGCCCTAGATCTAGGCCTACTGAATAGAGCTGAGCCCTAGATCTAGGCCTACTGAATAGAGCTGAGCCCTAGATCTAGGCCTACTGAATAGAGTTCAGCCCTAGATCTAGGCCTACTGAATAGAGCTGAGCCCTAGATCTAGGCCTACTGAATAGAGTTCAGCCCTAGATCTAGGCCTACTGAATAGAGTTCAGCCCTAGATCTAGGCCTACTGAATAGAGTTCAGCCCTAGATCTAGGCCTGCTGAATCAAGGAGTAGCACCGCTTCTGTGCATTACTGGGTAGCAACTAAACACTCCATAAGGGAATGCGTGCTGAAGGCTTGCTGGTCTGCAGTGGTTGGCTTTTACTCTCCTGACGCTTCTGTTCAGGAGTGCTAAGGTTGTGCCTCTTGGCGGTCTAGTTCATTAAAGCGGTAGCAAGGCACTGACTTCAGGCCTTCAGGCGTTGATGCAGACCTGGTCAGACAACGCTGCCAACAAATACTCAACACAGTTACTTCCCTCAGAACGAGCTTCCCGTTAACGCAAGTCTAACACACTGTGTGGATCCGTAATACCCTGTAGCACACCTGACACCCAAAACACGTGTGTGAGTTCTGAGTGAAAATACGTCTTGTGAGAACTCTCTCTTTTAATAATTAAACATGTTTATGATGTTTTAATAATCACATAATTTTAAACACACAAAGTGAGATGGTCTCTGGACGTGTGTGTGTGTGTGTGTGTGTGTGTGTGTGTGTGTGTGCGCCTCAGGGTGTGCATGGGTGCTGGTGGACTGTGGTGTGTGTGTGTGTG
>NC_085009.1:32386309-32388809 GCF_963854185.1 Sardina pilchardus | reverse complement strand
GAAGATAGGAGAGAGAGAGAAAGACAGAGAGAGAAAAGATGGAGAGATGGAGTGAAGAACAGAGAGGACGTAGAGGAGAGAGAGAAAGACAGAGAGGAAAGATGGAGAGATGGAGTGGAGAACAGAGGACGTAGAGGAGAGAGAGAGGATTCTAGATGTTTGGTGTTGGGTTCTTACCAGCTGGCTCTGACAGCCTCGATATCACTGACCAGGTTCTGGGCCAAACAGATCCCAAATATCTGCAGAGGGGAGAGAACACATCAGACAGACAGACACACACACACACACACACACACACACACACACACACACACACACAGACACACACACACACACACACACAAACACACACACACACCCACCCATACACACACGTCACACACACACACACACACACACACACAGACAAACACCCCTCAGAGCAGCACACTGTGTGTGTGTGTGTGTGTGTGTGTGTGTGTGTGTGTGTGTGTGTGTGTGTGTGTGTGTGTGTGTGTCTGTGTGTCTGTGTGTGTGTTTGTGTGTGTGTGTGTGTGTGTGTGTGTGTGTGTGAGCAGCTCTGGTGGTGTGATGCCTAGTGTCCCTCTAGCTACAGTGCACTTGCACAAACACACCTCGGGCACAAGGGGGCGCTAGCTTGCTTATTTGACCTGGCTGGTGCTGTCCAGCCATCTAAAGCCAGAAGAAGCTTTAATGGAGGATGGCTTGGCGTGGCCGTGGTGGGCCGGCTCTGCCGGGGGCCTACTGTACCAGAGCCTCTGGGTTTCAGGACCGGATGGTTGGATCTCACCTCTCCCCGTTTGGATCTTATTGTGTTTAGGGTTCCATCCACACTGTGGGAGATGTGAGCGTTGTGTGTGAGCTACCTATAGTGGTGTGTGAGCGTTGTGTGTGAGCTACCTGTAGTGGTGTGTGAGCGTTGTGTGTGAGCTACCTAAAGTGGTGTGTGAGCGTTGTGTGTGAGCGTTATGTGTGAACGTTGTGTGTGAGCGTTGTGTGTGAGCGTTGTGTGTGAGTGTTGTGTGTGAGCGTTGTGTGTGAGCGTTGTGTGTGAGCTACCTATAGTGGTGTGTGAGTGTTGTGTGTGTGCGTTGTGTGTCAGCGTTGTGTGTGAGTGTTGTGTGTGAGTGTTGTGTGAGCGTTGTGTGTGAGCGGTGTGTGTGAGCTACCTGTAGTGGTGTGTGAGCGTTGTGTGTGAGCTATAGTAGTGTGTGAGTGTTGTGTGTGAGCGTTGTGTGTGAGCGTTGTGTGTGAGCTACCTGTAGTAGCGTGTGCGCGTTGTGTGTGAGCCACCTGTAGTTGTGTGTGAGCGTTGTGTGTGAGCTACCTGTAGCATTGTGTAAGCGTTGTGTAAGCATTGTGTGTGCGCGTTGTGTGTGAGCTACCTATAGTTGTGTGTGAGCGTTGTGTGTGAGCTACCTGTAGCATTGTGTAAGCGTTGTGTGAGCATTGTGTGAGCGTTGTGTGTGAGCTACCTGTAGTGGTGTGTGAGCGTTGTGTGAGCGTTGTGTGTGAGCTACCTGTACATAGTAGTGTGTAAGCGTTGTGTGAGCGTTGTGTGAGCATTGTGTGAGCGTTGTGTGTGAGCTACCTGTAGTAGTGTGTGAGTGTCGTGTGTGAACTACCTACAGTAGGTTAGGGTCTCTATTCACACACATAGAGACTTATTGCCAACTTGTCGGCCCTCGACTTCCACAGTTCTACTTTCTGTTCATGTTTTAGTTCCTGTATCTGCTCATGTTTTAGTTCCTGTATCTGCTCATGTTTTAGTTCCTGTATCTGTTCATGTTTTAGTTCCTGTATCTGCTCATGTTTTAGTTCCTTTATCTGCTCATGTTTTAGTTCCTGCATCTGCTCATGTTTTAGTTCCTGCATCTGCTCATGTTTTAGTTCCTTTATCTGCTCATGTTTTAGTTCCTTTATCTGCTCATGTTTTAGTTCCTTTAGTTCCTGTATCTGCTCATGTTTTAGTTCCTTTATCTGCACATGTTTTAGTTCCTGCATCTGCTCATGTTTGAATCCTCATTGTGTGGGTTCCTCATGACCTTGAGTCCTCATCTCTAAGAATCAACGTATGGACACACACAATTTGTCTCTCTCTCTCTCTCTCTCACACACACACACACACACACACACACACACACACACACACACACACACACACACACACACACACACACACACACACACACACGCTCACCTGTAGCAGTGCGATGCCTATGAATATTCCAGCCACTACGGTCAGGTTGTCCTGAAGCCACTTCTCAAACTGGGGCACGCAGCCCTTCACGTGGATATAGGTCTTCTGCTCGGCATCCTGCAGGGGGCAGTGTGGAGCACACACGGGAGAGAGACGGACATGCTGATCAGGTACATTACAGGGAAGCGTGGGATTGGTCAGGTACGTGCATTTCACTGCTTGTTACGCTAATATAACCTACATTTCACTGCTTGTTACGCTAATATAACCTACATTTCACTGCGTGTTGTACTAATATAA
>NC_085009.1:32373809-32376309 GCF_963854185.1 Sardina pilchardus | reverse complement strand
GTAGAGCGTAGACTTGAGGAGCATGCCCAGTACAGCGTACAGTAGACTTGAGGAGCATGCCCAGTAGAGCGTACAGTAGACTTGAGGAGCATGCCCAGTAGAGCGTAGACTTGAGGAGCATGCCCAGTAGAGCGTAGACTTGAGGAGCATGCCCAGTAGAGCGTACAGTAGACTTGAGGAGCATGCCCAGTAGAGCGTAGACTTGAGGAGCATGCCCAGTAGAGCGTACAGTAGACTTGAGGAGCATGCCCAGTAAAGCGTAGACTTGAGGAGCATGCCCAGTAAAGCGTAGACAGTGAAGCGCCCACTGATCTATAAAGAATACCTGGATAGAGCATCTACGTCAAAATTCTGAAGCCTACATGGCGGCGGCCGTTATGGGACCACTTGCCATAGGAATGCATAGACAGTAAAAGACAGTAAAAGAATGTTGCCGTTCTGCAACAATGGAATTGGAACACCACGCCGCCATTATGGGACCACTCCGGACAGTTCCATTGGCTTCATTGTTGATGGGTCAGCAACAATGAGATAGTCTATCCAGGTATTCTTTATAGATCAGTGGAAGCGTCCCACACGCACAGCTGACTAGCCGCCATCCGTTCCGCACGCACAGCTAACTAGCTGCCATCCGTTCCACACACAGCTAACTAGCAGACACCTGAAGGAAGAGATGAGATGTCCATGTCTGACTGTGTGATGCCATGATTCTCCTGAGCCATGTGTCATGACACCATCAACCTCTACTGTTCCTTCATTATGACCTCACTTCCTGTCCCCCCACCCTTCCTCCCTTTCTCTCTCACTCTCCTCTTTCCTCTCATTCTGTCTGTCAGTCCATCCCTCCTTGTGTGTGTGCGTGTATCCGCATATGTGTGTGTGTGTGTGTGTGTGTGTGTGTGTGTGTGTGTGTGTGTGTGTGTCTGGTGACTGAGGCATGTGTGAGAGCTGCTTATTTCCCTCAAGAACAATACTGATGAGAGAGAGAGAGAGAGAGAGAGAACAAAAAGAGATTCTGTCTGAGATCCAAAGCAGAGGCATATCCTGACCAAGCACAGGCTCAGTGACCACAAGCTAGCAGTAGAAACAGGCAGACAAAGAGACACCTGGCTGCCAAGAAAACAAAGGATACGTGCTCACACACACATACACACACACACACACACACACACAAGGATATGTGCTCACTGTTAGGCAGAGGAGGTTGAGACAGAGGAGCACTTCTTTCTACACTGCGAAAAATATGACATTTTAAGACAGACCTTTTTGCAGACCTCCGCCTGCATTGTTCTTCCTAGGTGGTTATTACAATACCAACTGGTATCATAATAAAAACGGGAGAAAACCGGGCGTTTCAGGTTACAAAATCGACAACTTTATTTATGGTTTGTAAACGAAGGGTAACGCCGCTCAAAGAAGTCTCTCCGAGTCCCCGGGAGAACAGGGCTTTTAAGATACGCGGACACGCTTCCTAGGATTTCCCCAATCAGGAACGTCAGCGTCTGAACGGAGAAACACACAAAACAACCAGCAGGGGAAAACGGACGAACCTGCTGCTGTGTTCGTCACAGTGGTCATACATTTGAACCTAAACTATTCAGATCGCCACCACGTGGCCATACCATGCCATTACACCACTAAGCTAAATACATAAACGCCTCCGGAATCCCGATGGAGTTACGGATCACTCGTTTCTTCCTTGGGTCATGTCCGACCTTCCCTGAAAATTTCATCGAAATCCATCTATTTCTTTTTGAGTTATCTTGCTAACAAACAGACAGACAAACAGACAGACAGACAGACAGACAAACGCCGGTCCCCGATGAAAACATATACCTCCTTGGCGGAGGTAAATTAATTGAATTGAGGGAGAGAAAGAGAGTATGAGGAAGAGGGAAAGGAGAGAGAGTGAGAGAGAGTGTATGAAGAATAGAGGAGGGAGACAGAGAAGCCCCTTTCACACTGACCGAATATAACGCTAAATCAGACGAATTTAACGTTAAGGCTGTTCCTTTCACACTGACCGACACGGGGGGGAGTCAACCGCCCTCGGCAGTTGAACCCGTCTCGAGGGGTAGTATTATTGCCGAGGCGGGCTCAATGTGAAAGGAACAGGTCAACCCCGCTATTAGGGGTGTGTGACTGATGACGTATTTGGCCAGGCAGGAGGTTAAAATACAGGAAACAGTGGGTCAGAATAACACAAGAGACGAGGACAGCTCATATATAAGTGGCTCTGCTTTAGGTGCTGTGTCCACTAATCACGTTTATGCTGAAAGCGCCCTGAACCTCCCTTTCTCAGTGCTTCGGTCAAGTGTTTATTGTTGCTATGTTACCAAGACCGTCTGCCAGCACGTCTTTTTGGAACGTTTGCCTTATGCTAGCTAACTAGCCAACGAGCTAACTGAAATGGCAGCAGTCGTTCAGGACTCAGCACACTAAAATATGACTTCGACAGACAAAAGGAGCTCATTTGGCATTCAAATAACATAACAAGTGG
>NC_085009.1:32341309-32366309 GCF_963854185.1 Sardina pilchardus | reverse complement strand
CTGGCTGAGTCCTGTCATGGCCGGGGAACCAAAATAGGCCAATGCACCTGTGCAGTCGACTACTCACTGGCTACTCAGTGACCACTGACAAGGCCTACACACTAACTCTTCCCCTCTCTGCCACTGCCAACGAAGACATCCTTCTTTCACAGACACAGACACAGACACACACACACACACACACACACACACACACACGCGCGCGCACACACACGCACACACACACACACACACAGACACAGACACAGACACACACACACACACACACACACAGAAGGAAGTTTTTAACAACAAAAGCACCCACAGCCTCCAAATGCCAAGGCCAAACTGCGGGTGCAAGGTAGCTTACTACTAGCCTGTGGAAGAAAAGCCATCAGGCTACATGAACATCCACTGTCATGCCAACCCCGGCATATTTCCTATAGGAGCCTATAGCCTATCTCGTGATAATAAACTGTGAATGCGGCCTAACAGAATTGATCGTGACAGAGAGTCCACCCACAAATCCGATTATTTCGCGCAGCCCTCGGCTCAGCAGGCAGAGACCGAATCCCCTGCACCGCGCCAGGACCGGCGCGCGGATCCAGCCACAGAACGCCCGCCGCACCGTCATACGAGCCGCCAATTCAAAACTCCAATTTATGTCTGGGAAACGGCCAAACCCGATGTTTAAATACAATAACATGAATGTGTGTCATTTTAACAGCAAATATCCAAATAACCCATTTGTAATAGGCTAGTCATTAGAAGAAGCGGTCGGTTGGATCCTCTGTCGTGCCTGGCTCTCTAAACAAAAGAGAGCGAGTTCGCACGGATCCTTACCCAGAAGATGATGTTGAATCCGAATATGAAGTATTTGATGCAGCAGCTGACCTCGTGGCCTTTAAAATGCTTCCCCGACATGATAGCCTCTCTTCGGGACACGGCTCGGTACTCCGGGGATAAAACTATCGGGGCATTAAAGTGAACGGGGCAGCAGCAGGTTCAGCGTCCCAGCCCTGCGATGCGAGACCTTCCCGCTATCAATGTCCCGAGGAACACAACATTCTACTCCCGCGCGCAGACACGACCGGGCGAAGGAGAGACGACTACTAAAATAATCACAACAGCGTCATTTATTTTCAGGCTAAAATTCCCCTTTTCTTCAAATACAGGAAAGGAAACGTCCCTCCGACTTCCTCCGGGGCTTACCGATGTAGGCTACCCTTTTTTCATAGCCGAGATAAGGCCGCTAGACGGACAAGTCTGTAAACCAATCAGCTATGAATACGACATGTCTCTAAACCAATCAGCTATGAATAAGCGTCACGAAAAATGCCTCCTCCTTTTGCCATTATGGGGGTTGGCTTATGTTGACGAAGTTACCTTTAACAACAACAACAATGATATTATATTAGTATTAATAATAACAATATCATTAGGCCTAGAGATGTTGGTATAGACTCAAATAGGTTATTCACACATTAATCCACATTTCTGAGTTGATAAAGGGTTGTGTAATCTCTTCCCAAACAGCCTGCCATCACAGGACAGATCCACTCCCATGCGCTGGGTGAGTAGAGTCTGCGCTCACACCACTGAGCCATGCCTCCTTATGGGCATTATTAATATTTATATCCATCATTACTCCAGCCACATAACATAGCCACTGCTCTACCAACCACAAGATAACCTTATAGTAGCCTAGGCTACATCAAGTATTTATTGTCTTATTGTAGCTAAAAATGATCAAGTTTGTCTTCACAAAATTGAGCAAATTACAGTCTCCAGAGAGATCGCAGTTGGCCTGTCCAGTAGCTTTCTGCTAAACATCTCCACTTGCATTAACCTGATTCAGGCTGAGAGCATCTGCCACCTTGTGGCCACATAGGTTAGTGCAGGTTAGTGGTGACCCAATTTTTTTTCACAGCTGACCTATATGGGTTATGCTTGATTGCTGTATGAGGGAGAAGAGTGTGTATTTCTGTTCCATGGGGGCATGTTGAAGATGATGGCTGTGTGTGTGTGTGTGTGTCTGTGTGTTTCTGTTCCATGGGGGCATGTTGAAGATGACGGCTGTGTGTGTGTGTGTGTGTGTGTGTGTGTGTGTGTGTGTGTGTGTGTGTGTGTGTGTGTGTGTGTGTGTCCTGCAGGTCATAAGGTTGTCCTGGGTTGGACCTGGTGTTAACATAACATGTCTCCCTCTGCTGCTGACTGTGGAATTGGTCCAGACACCTGTAGTGTCCTACACACACACACACACACACACACACACACACACACACACACACACACACACACACACACACACACACACACACAACATCAGCCCAAAGACAGAATCTGTAGTGTCCTATCTAAAACATCAGCCCTAAGACAAGACAGCATCTGTAGTATCCTATCTAAAACATCAGACAGCATCTGCAGTATCCTATCTAAAACATCAGCCCTAAGACAGCATCTGTAGTATCCAAATCATCCAAAACCTCTGCTGCTGAAAAAGCTGCTTTGGAGGTACAGTACGCTCTAAAGCTTTGATAAGAGTCACTTGTTTGCTGCACATATCCAATCTAAATACACATTTTATGGCTCATAGTTGAATTGCTGTGGCATCAAGCCTTTTACAGTTTTTGCCCGTTGCTTGAACACATTTTGCAAAACTTCGCTCACTGTGCCAAAACTCTACACACAAGTAAATATAGCGCAACACTAGGAAATATACCTTTCACATCTACTACTGTATGTGTCAAATTGGGGCAGCCGTGGCCTACTGATTAGGGCTTCGGGCTTGTAACCTGAGGGTTCCTGCTGCATCCCTTATTCTGTCCTTTAACCTGCTGCATCCCTTAATCTGCCCTTTAACCTGCTGCATCCCTTAATCTGCCCTTTAACCTGCTGCATCCCTTAATCTGCCCTTTAACCTGCTGCATCCCTTAATCTGCCCTGTGCCCTTTAACCTGCTGGATCCCTTAATCTGCCCTTTAACCTGCTGCATCCCTTAATCTGCCCTTTAACCTGCTGCATCCCTTAATATGCCCTTTAACCTGCTGCATCCCTTAATCTGCCCTTTAACCTGCTGCATCCCTTATTCTGCCCTTTAACCTGCTGCATCCCTTAATCTGCACTGTGCCCTTTAACCTGCTGCATCCCTTAATCTGCCCTTTAACCTGCTGCATCCCTTATTCTGCCCTTTAACCTGCTGCATCCCTTAATCTGCACTGTGCCCTTTAACCTGCTGCATCCCTTAATCTGCCCTTTAACCTGCTGCATCCCTTATTCTGCCCTTTAACCTGCTGCATCCCTTAATCTGCCCTTTAACCTGCTGCATCCCTTAATCTGCACTGTGCCCTTTAACCTGCTGCATCCCTTAATCTGCCCTTTAACCTGCTGCATCCCTTAATATGCCCTTTAACCTGCTGCATCCCTTAATCTGCACTGTGCCCTTTAACCTGCTGCATCTCTTAATCTGCAATTTGTCCGTGTACGTCTGTTGTCCATCGTTCAACTAGTTGGTGCTGTTAAAGCAACACTTCACCGTTTTTTCATATTAAACTATGTTATTCCCTTAACTAAGACGAGTTGATACATACCTCTCACGTTTCAATGCGTGCACTCACTGGCTCTGTTGCGCGACGCTACGGTGATAGCACTTAGCTAGCCCAATGCATTCATTAGGATCCATACAGAGATGAAGTTAGAAGCAACCAAACACTTCCATGTTTTCCCTCACAGTTACACAAGTAGTCACACGACCAAGTATGGTGAGACAAAATAAAACGTGGTGCATTTCTAAGCAGGTAAGAGGGATAACTATATTGTGTGGCGGAATAACGTTGGCAGCACTTACGGCGCAGTCACACGCTTGCGTCCGCCAACGATCGTCCGTTGTTTTCCCATTCACTTTACATTGGCTGGACTTCATTTCATGCCGCACTGAATTGTGGGTCCGATGCGTTGCCTGAGATACGTTGCCTCCGCTAAAAAGTTGAGAAATGTTCAACTTTTGACGGATAGCGCAAGCGCCAGCCAATGAAATTCCGTGTATGCAAATATTCGAACACTGACAAACCAATCAGTTCGCGTTTATGGAAATGTGACAAAATGAGGCATACGTTGGCGGACGGAGGCGTCTGACTGCACCGTTAGACTCAGCGCAGTAATATCCTCACTCCAAAGTGAAACTGAAAGTGCAAGAGTGAGAATATTGCTGCGCCACACAATAAAGTTATCCCTCTTACCTGCTTAGAAATGCACCACGTTTTATTTTGTCTCACCATACTTAGTCGTGTGACTACTCGTGTAAGTGTATTTTAATAGGGAAAACATGGAAGTATTTGGTCGCTTCTAGCTTCATCTCTGTTGATTTACAGATCTACTGACATGATGTAAGGAAACTCTGACGGCCGTGTAGTCAAGAGTGTGAATGTTAGACCCAATTACAGACAACAAAGCAGGACATGTGACATTTAATTGATTTAATTGGTTAAAACAGTAGACACCAGCTGCAGTGGCAACTCCCAATAGAAGATAGTGAAAGCTAGATTAAACAAATTAAGATGTGTACATTTCAATCACAATGTACACGGAAAATAGATCTTAGTGAAACACTTGGCGTCATTGTATTCCTCTTAATACAAACTACTGTCAATATTGTTTTATTGATAATGATGACGATAAAAATGATAAGAAGCCTCTTAATGTGAAATGGTCAAAAGTTTCTCGCTCAACCAAGACTAAAAAAACTAAAACTCACACCTGCAAGCTTCTGTTACATTTACATGTACCTTTAGTCATGTGGCTGATTTAAGCAAAGCAACTTACAAAAAAGGGAGACAATGAAGGTACCATCCATCAGCACCATCTTACACACATGAACCCACCACCATTGGGCTTCAGCCCTCACACACAGTTCATGCTCATCACATTAATAAATTCCCAGTTCCACTACTTCACTACTAGACACCCGGCAAAACAAATCAGTTACACAGCAAAACATCTCGAACCCCGGACAAGAAGCCAGGCCAGCAATTATGGCAGAAACAGTTGTAAAGCACAACAGGCAAATGGGATCACAGGATCCCGGATCAGATCAGTATGGGATCACAGGATCCCGGATCAGATCAGTATGGGATCACAGGATCCCGGATCAGATCAGTATGGGATCACAGGATCATGGATCAGATCAGGATGGGATCACAGGATCATGGGTCAGTAGGTTGTTCTGAGGTTCCGTCGGTGATGGCAGGAGTGCTGGAAGGCTCGATCTGCATCAGCTTCTCCATCACAGCATCATGTGCCACCTGCCAGGCCTGCTTGGAGAGCGAGGAGGTGTTGACCTCCAGGAACTGGTAGGCTTTGGTCTGGACAGAGAATACCTCTTTGGCTCTCACACATCCCTCACCAAACATCTTCCAAACCTGTAATTTATCAATAATAATAATAATCTGTAATAAATCACACACACCCAAACACACACACCCACAGTGTTTGTGAGTTATGAGATGGCTATTATATTTTGTCTGCTTTCTTTTCCTTTTTCCAGGTGAAAGCCACGCAGACACAATCCAGCATGCAGATCACTACTTCCTGCAGCTCCTTCATTTGACAGGATGTTTGGAGGTTTTATTTGAATGCTGAATCATTCAGAGTCATTAGTGTTTGGCCAAGTCACATTTATACCTTTTTAGCTTCAGTGATTGATGTCAAAAACTGCTCTTTCACAACATCTAGATATTCAATCATGTCTTCATTAGCAAAGGTCGTCTGGTTCAGGGAATCCAGCATTTTACCGACTGTGTCCCAGAATCGAAGTAGGGCAAGTAGAATCTCACAAATTTTGCTCAGGTGAGCCTGAACCTCAGGCAGATGCTCTGGGGATGGAATTGAACCTGTAAAGGCGGAGAGTAGAATTAAGAATCAACATTAAATTGACAATTACATCTACAATGTTATTTAAAGGCATCCTATGCAAGTTCACTACAGTTTAGAAGTCATTTTGTAAGTGAGACTACAGCATTGCTTGTTGTCCTCTACGGCCCTAGCCTATCTGATATGAAGAGCTAGCATTGCTTGTCCTCTACGGCCCTAGCCTATCTGATATGAAGAGCTAGCATTGCTTGTCCTCTACGGCCCTAGCCTATCTGATATGAAGAGCTAGCATTGCTTGTCCTCTACGGCCCTAGCCTATCTGATACGAAGAGCTAGCATTGCTTGTCCTCTACGGCCCTAGCCTATCTGATATGAAGAGCTAGTATTGCCACTTGCATGCTAATGTCCCAGAGGATCACTAATTACTAATTGCAAATATTCAGTAGACTAACAATTGTGCAATATTGCCTTGCCTGTCAACATCGGATATGATCTCTGTCGGCTCGTACACACATTCCCATAAATGGTGTCCTGGAGGAAAGATGCCAATAGTGCGCATGACACACTATATACTGCAGGGGGCGCCAACCCCCTCTAATATACATGATCATTTCAGTGTGCTGGGAAAAGACCGGAGTACCTTGACTTTCATAATGCTTGTTTAGTTAAAGGTGCAAAACTAAAAGTATGATTTTGATCATACTTTGTGTGTGTTTACATCCTCGCAAATGTAATGACAAAATGGTTCTTACCCACTTCTATGCTGGCTTTGGTAATCTTCATCTGCCAGTAGATCACTTTTTTCTGGATGATCCACTCCTCAATTCTCAGCCTATTTTTCTCTGCAGTAAGCATACGGATCTCAGTCTTCAGATGTAAATTTGCTGCCAAGAGTAGAACTTCGCGAAAAGGAATAAAAACACCTTGGTCAAACCGTAAAAGCTCATTAAATTTGGTGGTTAAGTCTTGCTCTATCTTGCCCAGTTTATTGGTTACTTCTTTCTGGTCATTTTTGTATTTTTCCAAACCCTCTTTCATTGCCTCAATTTCTTTACTCAATTTCTCCTTTTTCTTCTCTGTATTATGCTTTTCAGTAATGACATCACTAACAGTTGTGGCAACATCTTTGCAGTGTTCCTCATACCTAAGCAACAAAAAGAGCACAAGAGGTAGTTAGTGACTACAGTGCCCTTTCTATCAACACGGGTGGATTTTTATACACAGATTGCCAACATTTATGTTGTCTGGCCTTGTATGCAGCCGAAAAACAGACCAGTGTGAACATTTCCTGGTTTGAGGTAGTACTCAAATTGTTTTTCAAGATTGGCAGGTCTGAAAATATCTTCTCCATTATGATGTTATTTAGTTAGGCTAAACATGCACTGAAAAGAATATAACCACATTAATCTTACATGATTCTGTTGTATAAATATAACAGAATAAATAAATATAAATAATAGCTGTGACAAAATATGTTAGTTACACTTAATAACATTGTGTTTCAAAGAAAAACATGACTATTACAGAGATTACAGTGGCTTAGTCTACTGCACAGCTGCTGCCCAGATTACAGAGGCCTAGTCTACTGCACAGATGCTGCCCAGATTACAGAGGCCTAGTCTACTGCACAGATGCTGCCCAGATTACAGAGGCCTAGTCTACTGCACAGCTGCTGCCCAGATTACAGAGGCCTAGTCTACTGCACAGCTGCTGCCCAGATTACAGAGGCCTAGTCTACCGCACAGCTGCTGCCCAGATTACAGAGGCCTAGTCTACCGCACAGCTGCTGCCCAGATTACAGAGGCCTAGTCTACCGCACAGCTGCTGCCCAGATTACAGAGGCCTAGTCTACCGCACAGATGCTGCCCAGATTACAGAGGCCTAGTCTACTGCACAGATGCTGCCCAGATTACAGAGGCCTAGTCTACCGCACAGCTGCTGCCCAGATTACAGAGGCCTAGTCTACCGCACAGCTGCTGCCCAGATTACAGAGGCCTAGTCTACCGCACAGCTGCTGCCCAGCTTACAGAGGCCTAGTCTACCACACAGCTGCTGCCCAGCTGGTTACTGTTAGGCTACCTTAGCTTCACAGTTAATATGTTTTTCCTATTAAGAATATAATCTTACTTTTGTGTAAGGCCTTCAACTTCATTGACAATATCGTTGATCCACTCTTTTGCCTTCTGCAGGCACTGCACAGCAAGCATGGCCTCATTCTTCTCCACTGCTACTGCAAGCTTCGGGAACAGGCACCTCACCAAGTTGTCACTGGTGAGCGCACACTAGGAGACGAATGATTATTTTGATGAGGAATGATTATTTTTGTGCCATCGGACTTAACGCAAAAAAGCAAAAGTGTTCTCCTGTCTAAAGTGTCTAAAGTGTTCTCCTGTCTACAGTGTCTAAAGTGTTATCCTCTCTAAAGTGTCTAAAGTGTTCTCCTGTCTACAGTGTCTAAAGTGTTCTCCTGTCTACAGTGTCTAAAGTGTTCTCCTGTCTACAGTGTTATCCTCTCTAAAGTGTCTAAAGTGTTCTCCTGTCTACAGTGTCTAAAGTGTTCTCCTGTCTACAGTGTCTAAAGTGTTCTCCTGTCTAAAGTGTCTAAAGTGTTCTCCTGTCTACGGTGTTCTCCTGTCTAAAGTGTCTAAAGTGTTCTCCTGTCTACAGTGTCTAAAGTGTTCTACTGTCTACGGTGTTCTCCTGTCTAAAGTGCCGGTGTTGTGCCCTTAGCTGTTCATCATGTGAAGCACTCCTTCTCCTCCTCATCCTCCCTCTCTCCATGATCCCTCCTTCCCCTCCTCCTCACTCTCTCTCCATGATCACTCCTTCCCCTCCTCCTACCTCTCTCCATGATCCCTCCTTCCCCTCCTCCTCCTCCCTCTCTCCATGATCCCTCCTTCCCCTTCCCCTCCTCCATAATCACTCCTTCCCCTCCTCCCTCTCCATGATCACTCCTTCCCCTCCTCCTCCTCCCTCTCTCCATGATCACTCCTTCTCCTTCCCCTCCTCCATGATCCCTCCTTCCCCTTCCCCTCCTCCTCCCTCTCTCTCCATGATCACTCCTTCTCCTTCCCCTCCTCCATGATCCCTCCTTCCCCTTCCCCTCCTCCTCCCTCTCTCCATGATCACTCCTTCCCCTCCTCCTCCCTCTCTCCATAATAACTCCTTCCCCTCCTCCTCCCTCTCTCTCTCCATGATCACTCCTTCCCCCCTCCTCCCTCTCTCTCCATGATCACTCCTTCCCCTTCCCCTCCTCCATGATCACTCCTTCCCCTCCTCCTCCCTCTCTCTTCATAATCACTCCTTCCCCTCCTCCTCCCTCTCTCTCCATGATCACTCCTTCCCCTCCTCCATGATCCCTCCTTCCCCTCCTCCTCCTCCTCCCTCTCTCTCCATGATCACTCCCTCCTTCTCCTCCTCCCTCTCTCTCCATGATCACTCCTTCCTCATGAAACACCATACTGGAATTCAGTAGTGCAGTGAAACCACCTTTTCTGGAAAATACTTTTTAATACTACTATGCTACTCTAGACAATACTTATTATTTCTTTTATCTAACTTTTCCTTCCTTTTTGCCATTTCTAGTCTGGATTGCAAAATCACCATATGGAAAAGATAAAGGAAAAACTTATATGCCAGCAATGTGTTTTATATACAAAATTTTGGTGAAACTAATGGTTTCACTGGCATATAAAAATCTATCAGGTTTTTATATGACAGTGAAACGATTATAAGATCCTTGCTAAATCTGTGTAACCTGAAATATATAAAACATTGTAACCTGTAAGGACTATATATGACGTTGTATGAGGAAAACGAGAAAGGGGCCACTTTCAAGAGTAAATCCCCTTGGGGATCAATAAAGTATCTATCTATCTATCTATCTATCTAAATCATACAAGTTTTGTATATAAAACACATTTCTGGCATGTACAGTACGTTTTTTCTATATGATTTCCATATGGGCATATATGCCTAGTAGGCCTAGGTCTGTGTCTTGAGCTGAATGGTGTATACAATAGTGTGGAAGCAGGAAGCCAGTGGGGTGTTACCTTGAGCAGGATGGCCTCGGATGAGCCGAACAGAATCTGGGTCTCCATGGCCCTCTCCCGAAGCATCCTCTCCAGCTTGGGGAACTCGGCCAGACACAGATAAGAGACGTTGTACAGCAGCGCCACCCGCTGGGCTGATGGCAGCAACTCATCTATAAACGATGTACTCAAAGTTGTGCAAGTCTGTGCTAATGCTGTTCAATGGGAGAACAAAAAAGTTTATTTGTGGAAATGATACTTTTCTCAGAACTGGTATTTCATAATGTGGCAATATTTAGATGTGAAGAAGTGCAGTGTTACCCATGATTTCAGAGTAGGTTCGTTTGATAGAGGACCAGAAATCAGATTTGCGGATCAGAAATTCTCTAGAAAGTAAAACAGAATTCTCCTGTTAGATGGGTGATATTATGCTGTTATCAATGTAGCATCCAGTAGCCAACCCTAATTAAAATACACAATGTAGCATCCAGTAGCCAACCCTAATTACAATACACAATGTAGCATCCAGTAGCCAACCCTAATTACAATACACAATGTAGCATCCAGTAGCCTACCCTAATTACAACAAATACAATACACAATGTAGCATCCAGTAGCCTACTCTAATTAAAATACACAATGTAGCATCTAGTAGCCAACCCTAATTACAATACACAATGTAGCATCCAGTAGCCTACCCTAATTACAATACACAATGTAGCATCTAGTAGCCTACTTTGTAGCTTATGTGTAACATCTACCGTAATTTTGTAACTATTAGCCTCGGCTTGTGCATTAGTTTTGCAAAATGTCTTTGGCTCCTTTGTAGCCCATATGGAACATGTAGTAGGCTGCTTGAAAAGCAGTTTTGTTTTAAAGGAATAGTTCGGAATTTTGGACATAGGACCTAATTTCCAACTTTACCGAGGTGATATAGGTCGGTGGAGACCGTTTTTATCGCGTTTAACCCCTTCCTTCAGTTACAGCGTTCCCCTTTGCTAACTTTGGTTCTGAGCTAACGCATTTCAACGGTAACATCCAAAACTTACCAAAACCGTCTTACTCACTCCACAGCACACCCGAGACAAGTCAATTAAAACGTCAGACTATCGATATACATGTCCGTGTTGATAGAATAATTTTAGAAATAAAACTAACCTTGCAACTCAATGATTTATTACATTTCGAGGGACTAGTTTCTCAATATCAATCGGCCACTGCCATACAGGGAACAAAGTAGGCTATTGCAATGCGATGCAAGTTTAGTTTTATTTCTAACATTGTTCTATCAACACAGGCATGTGCATCGATAGTCTGACGTTATAATTTATTTGTTTCGGGTGTTCTGTGGAGTGTTTTCAGTGGCAGGCTGGATGTTACCGTTGACTTGTGTTATCTCGGCACCAGGTTAGCACGAGATGAATGCTGCAACTCAAGGAAGGGCAGAAATTCACTGAAAATGGTCTTCACCGACCTACGTATATCACCCCGACTAAGTTGGAAATGAGGTCCTATGTCCAAAATTCCGAACTATTCCTTTAAGTGCAGTGGACCAAAGACACCGATATCAATTTCATTATGTATTTTCCTAGAGTTTCCTAAAGAAGTTATTAAACTTCTGCATTGAGACACATGCCTAAAAAAAGGTTTGTAAAGTAGGCTGATGGCCTTCCGAGGGAAAAAAGGACATTTCTTCCTCATATCAAATCAAATCACACTGTGGTATAGGGTTAGAATGGACTATCAATTTCCCTATGACAGGATTCCAGACATTAACCCTCTGGAGTCTAAATCCCCCCCTGGGGATTTGAAAAACTGTACCAAACACACATCTCAATCTTTGCAAGTTTTTGTCCTAGAGACATATAAATTACACCATTAGAAACCTTTAATAAACTAGTTTCCAAATATATATGTTTTAAAAGAGAAATGTCGCTTTGTGTGAATGCAGATAATACAGTGCCATCTTGGATATGCTTTCATGTTGCCCTGGTAACAACAGAAAATTGTCTTTCAAATAAACTGTAACACCAAAGTGTAAAATACTTTAGAGCAGAGGTACAGCAGAATAGTAATAGCCAATAAAGTAACAAAGCTCAAACCTGGATAGGCTTCGGATTCCACCTGAGTGTGTCGCTCTGTTCAAAGCGCTGAATGAGTTCTCGACAGCTTGGACTGTATATATATATATACTGTAGCATGATGCCCAAGGCATATTGGCACGGCCCACCTAGATAATTCAATTTGTCAAGAAAAATGAGTTGCTTAATAGCAGGTATACCCGCTTTGCCAAACATGAAAGAGAATGAGCCAGAAAAAAATCAACTACTGCATAACACCTTCATATTGCATAACATTAAATCACCACCTGTCTGCTGTTGTTGTTTCTGGCACAGCCCTACGTTGGTGTCAGTCATCAGTCATCACCTCATCAACAGAAAGCAGTTTGTCACACTGTGCTTCCCAGGAACCCTGGCTTGAAGGGTGTGGAATTTTAACTGCGTTCTCCCTCTTGGCCTTAACTTCCACTGCTATGCAGATGACCTCCAGTTCTATCTGACCCCTCCCTGTCCCTCCAACCCCCCCCCCCACACACACACACACTGCCTCACTGACTGCCTTGTTGACCTAAAACTATGGATGCAAAATCATTTTCTCAAACTTAACACAAACAAAACCGAGATTCTCACTCTCAACAGTGATGATTCACCTGTTCACTTTCCTGTTGTCAAAAACCTTGGCATACAATGAGAATGAGCCAGAACAAATAAACTCAGGAATGCCCCTGTAGCCGCCAAATAGGCCTCTGTTATTGAAGATACTGTATGTTCATTAATTTGAAATGTAATTATGTTGATGAATTCTGATGATTTCTATTTGAATTTTGATATCAGGATGTCATTTAGTATAACTTTACTCAGTGTGATACACTGCAGGCCCTAGATGATATGTAGTTTAATTAGGTGCTTGTCACTTACATCTAAGAAACCACAAATTTGACTTGCTTTGATGTCGCAATACATCATACTGTCATAAAATCATGCAACATGCTCTACCTTGTCTGTGGACATCAGTATTTGCTGAATAAACAAATAGCATGTGTGTGACAGAGGAAAAGTGCTTTAGTGTTGCTTTAAGACAATCACACTCATTCATGCACTTATTACACTTATTTATGCACTTATTACACCCACTGATGCACTTATTGCATGTTTTATTGTTGTCAGAAATGCGAATTGTTTTTTTTTCCATGTTGTAAGTCGCTTTGGTTAAAAAGCGTCAGCCAAATGAAATGTAATGTAATGTAATGTAATGTAGATCAGATGAGAGGTATTTTCTGTAGGCTATCATGTCTCAATATAATTTTGGCTGTTACAATTTTGGCTGCAGCTTTTGAATGGAGTATCAAACTGCACATAGCCAATGGTTATCAGGTTTCTCTGAGCCCATGCAATGACTGGTCTGGGAACAGCCTGGGGTTGATGCAGTGCCACCTGACCTGAGGTCCAAAAGATAGATAGATAGATAGAAAGATAGATAGATACTTTATTGATCCCCAAGGGGAAATTCAAGGTCCCAGCAGCTCAAGACACCACACACAACATACAGTACAATGTAAACAGGAAAATTAAAAAGCAAATCAACAAATCAACATGACTAAAGGAGCAGTAGAATACTATAGATAAGGTATGCATGAATGTACTGAGGATTGGTACTGTGATCCAGTCTGAGCATAGACTGGTCTATATATACAGTCTATGAGTCTGAGGTGTGTGTCAAGTTTGTAGTGCAAATAAGTCCAACAGTGCAACAGTGCAAGATTAAATTCTAGTGACCAGTAATAAATATGTACAGTACAAAATGTAGGCATAGTAATAATAATAACAGTACTAGTATAAATATATGGACAATTAAAATAAACTTAACATAGTAATAATATAAGAGTTAGACATGAGGGTAGACATGTAAGCCATGACAAGTGTATAAGAGGGTGGAGGTGCAGATATACTATGCATAGAAGTCCAACTCTCCTTTTCCCTTCAGTGAAGCATTGTACAGTTGTATGGCCCTGGGTACAAATGACTTTCTCAGTCTGTCTGTTGTGCATGTCATGGAGCGTAGTCTCCAGCTGATCAAGCTCTTCTGCTGTATGATAGTGCTGTAGAGTGGATGATAGTCATTGTCCAGGATGCTGTGTAGCTTGTTCAGGGTCCTTTTGTCAGATACTGAAGTGATGCACTCCAGATCAGCTCCCACAACAGAGCCAGCCTTCCTTACCAGCCTGTCTAGGCGCCCAGCATCCCTCTTCCTAGTGCAAAACACCACAACCATCCCATGTGTTTTCAGCTCTCTCCCTTGTTTGCAAAGATTTCTCTGGTTTCTCAGAGTGTTTAAATAATATTATGTCCTGTAGACGATTAACTCCCCATATACAGCGCCCTCCACAATTATTGGCACCCCTGGTTAAGATGTGTTCTTTAACTTCTAATAAATTCATTTTTTTTCCAAATAATATAGGACCACAATGAAAAAAAGCGTAAAATCCAACCTTTAATACAAGTGCATTTATTTAGAAGGAAAAAAATCCCACATTAAGAAATAATTATTTTACATCAATCATGTGTGCCACAATTATTGGCACCCCTGATGTTAATGCTTTGTACAACCCCCTTTTGCTAATAAAACAGCACCTAATCTTGTCTTATAATGTTTCACAAGATTAGAGAAAACAGACAGAGGGATCTTCGACCATTCCTCTTTGCACAAAATCTCCAAATCAGCCAACGACCTGGGTTCTCTCCTCTGCACTCTCCGCTTCAACTCACCCCACAGGTTTTCAATGGGGTTGAGGTCTGGGAACTGAGATGGCCATGGTAGGAGCTTGATACAGTGTCTGGTGAACCATTTCTGTGTAGACTTGGCCATATGTTTAGGGTCATTATCTTGCTGAAAGACCCAGTGACGATCCATCTTCAGCTTTCGGGCAGAGGCCACCAGATTTTGATTTAAAATGTCCTGGTATTTCAAAGCATTCATGATGCCATGGACCCTAACAAGGTTCCCAGGCCCTTTGGAAGAGAAACAGGCCCACAGCATCACCGATCCTCCCCCATACTTCACAGTGGGCATGAGGTGCTGTTCTGCATACTCATCTTTTTGTTACGCCAGACCCACTTAGAGTGTTTGTTGCCAAAAAGCTCTAACTTTGTCTCATCTGACCAAAGCACACGGTCCCAGTTGAAGGCCCAGTACCGCTCCAGACGTTTGTGCTTATGATTTTGAGTGAGAAAGGGTTTTTTCCCTGCATGCCTCCCAAACAACTTGTTGGCATGTAGATAGCGCCTGATGGTTTTTTTGGAGACTTTGTGACCCCAAGATGCAACCATTTGATGCAATTCTGTAACAGTGAGTTTTGGATATTTTTTTTTTCTCTTACCATCCTCCTCACTGTGCGTGGTGGCAAAATAAACTTGCCTCCTCTTCCAGGCTTGTTTACCACTGTTCCAGTTGTTTTAAACTTCTTAACGATTCCTCTGACCATAGATATGGGCAGGTGTGCGAGTGGCTATTTTCTTATAGCCATTGCCTTACTTGTGAGGGTCGACACACATCTGCCTTACTTGAACAGTGTGTTCCTTTGTCTTTCCCATGTTGAAGAGAAATGGCCTCTGTGTCACTTCATATTGATAGCCCAGGGAAACAGGATGTTAAGAATTACTAATTAAATGTTCCTACATACTCTGATTGACTTTGTAAACTACTGTAGAAATGACAGAAATGACAGAAATACTTTAATTACATTTATTTCCTAGGAATTGTTAGGGGTGCCAATAATTGTGGAACAGGTGATTTTATGAAGAATAATTATTTCTTAATGTGGGATTTTTTTCCTTCTAAATAAATGCACTTGTATTAAAGGTTGGATTTTACGCTTTTTTTCATTGTGGTCCTATATTATTTGGAAAAAAAAATGAATTTATTAGAAGCTAAAGAACACATCTTAACCAGGGGTGCCAATAATTGTGGAGGGCGCTGTACCTCAATTGGATGTTAAGAAGCATTACAATTACATTGTTTCATCTTTGTGCACACAGGTTTAAACAGAGTGATGAATACACACTCACACACACACCCTACATCTTTACTTCTGAGAGATAATGGCTCTCTGGGATGCCCTTTTTCATACCATATTGTGTTGTGCAAACGTTTCATAAACTTTTCAACTTTTTCATAAAATTCTAAATTAACATATTTTCCATGAAATAGTCAAGCTTGTCATTTTCAACATTTGATGTTGTCTGTGTTCTTTTTGCGACTGAAAATGAGTTTAAGATTTTTGCAGATTGTTATTTTTATCAACATTTTATAGCCTACTAAGTCCCAACCTTTTCTGTTTTGGGGTTGTATAGCATTATAAAACAGGAACCGAAGACTGTAGCATGGGGAGATGTAGTGAAAGCGTGCTGAAACATAGATAGACAGATAGATAGATAGATAGATATGTAAAGCCCTTTTAAAAAATACTAATTTTGGATTTTATTAAGGGTTTTCAATATTAATATGTACATTTGTTAGTGTGTTTAATAAATAGTTCTGCAATGTATTCAGATGCTGCTATCCAATCCTGTGTTAGAAGATGGCAGTGATGTAGGCTATATTTGGCCAATTAGAATTAAGGATGTGGAGTCACGAATCTGATTCTGCTGCCACTTGTTACTAGGAGGAAAATAAGAGATCACGTTTTGGGCTACGAAGTAGATAGATGCAGTGTTGGGAGCTGAAACAGTTTTTTAACAATTTGGAGACTCAGAGTAGCTATAGGCTACTGGCCCAAGTGTTGATAACTATATACAGTGTTAGGCTACATAAAGTGTTTTGTGAAGTCTTATAAGTCTAATAAGTGTAGTAGCAAGCGTATGATTTTCGTGTTTCTTCTTATGTGGTCGCGAGTTATTCAGTACTACAGTATACTCTACGAAGATTGAAAGTGTTGGACTGTCATTATCGGGAAAATAATACCAGACGAAGTGAGTAAAGCTATCCGAGCCTCGTTTGTAAGAACGGCTCGCTAGTCAGTCTCCTGTCGACTCCGCTGGACTGTCTGCTGCTACCTGGAGCTAGCTGCCATTTGCTAGTGTGTTCGTCATGCATCTGGGACTGTCGAATGCGTGAGTAGCCTGCGTGAACTTCAACTGGTCTTCATTCATCGAGGACGATAACAGTGTGGGGGAACATCCTTTTCGCGTGAGTCAGGTCTCATTTTCATGTGGAACTTACATAGTGGATATTTTTCTTTTTCATGTGCACCAACGAAACGGGCCCCAACGTGTTTTTCTTCTGCAAGCTTGCAATTTACTATTATCATTTCAAAGACTTATTGAATGCTTATTGAGACTGTACATTTTGAATGGGTAACGTTTATTGCCTTGAAACGTATTCAGTGTGAGTAATCTGTTGTAGCCTACCTTTATACAATTGGTATTTCCACTAGGAGAAACAGTGCCATTTAATTTAGTGGTTAATCTGGGTGTTACACCAGAATTGGATTTTCAACTTGACATTTTAAATGCATGAATACTGTACAAATGTGTACTGACTAGGTGACAGTTCATTTTGATTTGACACTATTTTGCCACACACACATTTACATACACATTTACACATAGTATCAAACCCACACGTATACTTACACATAGTATCATACCCACACATAAACACTTACATATTTCTTTTATTTAAACATTTTGTGCTTCTATTGCACGCAAACAAAAGGTAAAATAAATGTCAACTCTTTGTTACATTCCATATTAAGTGTGGTATTGAAATCATTGTGTGTTATTAGATAAAAGTGTTTATACTGCTTTAACTTATCATTTAATTCTGAAGATTTATGTGGTATAGGCCAGGACGACGGGTTAAATATTTCTTCAGTGGAGGCACCGTGCATAGTTATCTTGGATTTACATTTACTGCAAACAGGTATTATTATACTTTAGTGGTAGATAGGGAATTCTGTCATCTCAACTAGGGCTGGGATAAACGATTATTTTTTAAACGATTAATCTAGCGATTATTTTTTTGATGCATCGATTAATCTAACGATTCATTTTTTCAGTTTGATTCGATTCGATTATCGATTATCTCCCCACTAATTGACTAATTGCAATATATACATGTTGATTTACATATCTGAATGAAACAAAACATTGCAATGTATGTTTATTGCTCTTCAAATTCCAAAATGAAAGACTATGCAAGTGCAAAGTAATGCATTCTAAGTCAGAGGTAGCATTCAATAAAACCTTGAAGCCTTGAAAACACTGGGAGTGTTGTCAAATTGAAGGGGACAAGATCCCAACTGTCATCAATAAAATGACAAGTTAAGTAGGCTTATTTTAAGTCTTTGGGACTTTGGGGCCATAGGGCCCACCTACACATACTGTATACCCCCATCAAATTATCATTATGATGATCATTATTATAATTATTATTATGCTGCATTAAGTGTACTTTCACTTCAAAGCAGTCAATGTTTTAAATGCTAACATTGTTCACAAAAAGTTTGTGAAAAAATCAGACCTGCTTTAGTAATGTAAGATACAGTATAATTACAATAGCTTTTGCATGGTTGCATGATAAATACAGTACTTCTGAAAACAACAGCAATAATATGGGTGCTATTGTTTTGGGATGTTTCCCTCATGCAAGCATCAAACTCTGGTAGGCAAATGGAGACAAAATTGACATGCTTTTTAATGAAATTCCATTTGAATCTCTGAATGTAAGGATTCAGGAAACACGTACCAACTTTAGTCTATATTACGGCCGAGCAGATAGGCGTAAATCACTGATCTGGAGATTTTTAGATGAAAGACTAAGGCTACTCTTTTGACCATATTGAAATTTGACTGAACTATACTCTGCTCTGTATCAAGAATCCATGTTGTTCTATTAAATGTCGTTAAATAATTAAACAGCAGGTTGAACGGAACTTGCCACCAACGTTATCGATTAGTTTCAGTTTCTGTCGCGCAAACACGCACATGCATGCATTCAATGAACGCTACCAACACTTAATTGTGTTGCTGTATGTTTATTCACATCGAATTAGCAAGTATTTCCTCCTGATTGCTGAAACTTTTGTTTTCTTTTTCTGTCGGGCCGCGGTTGCTTCATCAATTGCGCAGCAAATTATCAGGTGAAGCACCGAGCCTAATTTCACTCCACGCCTCACAGACCAGCAGTCTCTCTACATTGCGGACCGGTGCAGCTCCGTCCGCGGCCCATAGTTAGAGAAACGCAGTAGAGGAACGAGTGCGTGCTGCAGTGCCTTACACTTTTGAAATTCTGAGGAGTCACTCACGTTGCCGCCAACCTTGTTTTGATTTTGACGACGTGTCGATTCGCATATTTTGAACCGACGTATTTTTTGCGTCGAACTAATCGGTTAAGTCGATGCGTTGTCCCAGCCCTACCGTGTAGTCAAGAGTGTGAACGTTAGACTCAATTACAGACAACAAAGCAGGACATGTGACATTTAATTGATTTAATTGGTTAAAACAGTAGACACCAGCTGCAGTGGCAACTCCCAATAGAAGATAGTGAAAGCTAGATTAAACAAATTAAGATGTGTACATTTCAATCACAATGTACACGGAAAATAGATCTTAGTGAAACACTTGGCGTCATTGTATTCCTCTTAATACAAACTACTGTCAATATTGTTTTATTGATAATGATGACAATAAAAATAATAAGAAGCCTCTTAATGTGAAATGGTCAAAAGTTTCTCGCTCAACCAAGACTAAAAAAACTAAAACTCACACCTGCAAGCTTCCGTTACATTTACATGTACCTTTAGTCATGTGGCTGATTTAAGCAAAGCAACTTACAAAAAAGGGAGACAATGAAGGTACCATCCATCAGCACCATCTTACACACATGAACCCACCACCATTGGGCTTCAGCCCTCACACACAGTTCATGCTCATCACATTAATAAATTCCCAATTCCACTTCTTCACTACTAGACACCCGGCAAAACAAATCAGTTACACGGCAAAACATCTCGAACCCCGGACAAGAAGCCAGGCCAGCAATTATGGCAGAAACAGTTGCAAAGCACAACAGGCAAATGGGATCACAGGATCCCGGATCAGATCAGGATGGGATCACAGGAACATGGATCAGATCAGGATGGGATCACAGGATCATGGGTCAGTAGATTGTTCTGAGGTTCCGTCGGTGATGGCAGGAGTGCTGGAAGGCTCGATCTGCATCAGCTTCTCCATCACAGCATCATGTGCCACCTGCCAGGCCTGCTTGGAGAGCGAGGAGGTGTTGACCTCCAGGAACTGGTAGGCGTCTTTGGTCTGGACATAGAATACTCCATTGGCTCTCGCACATCCCTCACCAAACATCTTCCAAACCTGTAATTTAGAACACACACACACACACACACACACACACACACACACCCACAGTGTTTGTGAGTTATGAGATGGCTATTATATTTTGTCGGCTTTCTTTTCCTTTTTCCAGGTGAAAGCCACGCAGACACAATCCAGCATGCAGACCACTACTTCCTGCAGCTCCGTCATTTGACAGGAGGTTTGGAGGTTTTATTTGAATGCTGAATCATTCAGAGTCATTAGTGTTTGGCCAAGTCACATTTATACCTTTGTAGCTTCAGTGATTGATGTCAAAAACTCCTCTTTCACAACTTGTAGATATTCAATCATGTCTTCATTAGCAAAGGTCGTCTGGTGCAGGGAATCCAGCATTGTATCGACTGTCTTCCAGAATCGAAGTAGGGCAAGTAGAATCTTGCAAATTTTGCTCAGGTGAGCCTGAACCTCAGGCAGATGCTCTGGGGATGGAATTGAACCTGTAAAGGCGGTGAAAATAATGACAAAAAAGAAATGGTTGGAGAGTAGAATTAAGAAAAATCCATCAGAATCAACATTAAATTGACATTTACATATACAGTACAATGTTATTTAAAGGCATCCTATGCAAGTTTACTAAGGGAAACTATGCAGGATTGACAATTTCATAGCCGCTTTCGCCTTTTTGTTTTTGCTTGTTTTATGCTTGCACATTTCTCTGCAGAGCTTATACAGTGGGGAGAAAATGTATTTGATACCATGCTAAAGTTCCCTAAAAAGAGGAATATAAAATCATCATTTGACAATTGATCTTAATATCTTAATTAAAAAAATGAGTAAAACTAAAACTGCTAAGTACACCAATTTTCTTTGTGATTAAAGAATGTATCGTAAATAAATAAATGTCCTTCCTAAATGCTAGGGGGAAGGAAGTATATGACCCCCTATGTAACCCTATGGGAATTTAACACATAAGGCTAACATAGGGGCTTCACCATAGCTAGAGATTGGCATGGTGCTTTTTCCAGTAGGCCTATTAGCCAGTTAAGTTTGATGCTCGTTGAGCTCAATGCAAATCAAACAGGCTAATAGGCCTACTGGAAAAAGCACCATGCCAATCTCTAGCTATGGTGAAGGGTATGTGATGATGTGGGACTATTTTAATTCCAAAGGCCAAGGGAACTTTATCAGGATGCATAATTTCCTGGATCCATGACATAGCTGGCCTTTAAAAATTAAAAATCTGCCTGCCCCTATGTTGACCCTATGTGTTAAATTCCCATAGGGTTACATACAGTAGGGGGTCAAATACTTCCTTCCCTTAGCATTTAAGGAAAACATTTATTTATTTACGATACATTCTTCAATCACAAAGAAAATTGGTGTCCTTGGCGGTCATTTTTTGAATTAAGGCATTAAGATCAATTGTCAAATGATGATTTTATATTCCTGTTTTAGCATGGTATCAAATGCATGTGCTCCCCACTGTGTGTGTGTGTGTGTGTGTGTGTGTGTGTGTGTGTGTGTGTATATATATATATATATATATATATATATATATAAATTGCAAGCGTGGTTCTTCTTGTTCCTCACGCGTCTCACGAGACTTCCAGATGTAAACTAGGAGCGATCGCTCCCTGGACAAACTGCAAGGCTGCAATCGCAGATAGGGACACTAGGGACGGGAGGCAATAAACGATTTCTAAGCGATTTTATGACTATGAAAATGTTGCATAGGGTCTCTTTAATATAACAGTTTAGAAGTAATTTTGATAGTAAACAAACCTAAGTAAGTGAGAGTACAGCATTGCTTGTTGTCCTCTACGGCCCTAGCCTATCTGATATGAAGAGCTAGCATTGCCATTGGCATGCTAGTGTCCCAGAGGATCACTACAAATATTCAGTAGACTAACAATTCATAATTAGCCTAGAAATCTAGACGCACCCTAGCGGGCAAAAATATTTTTGCCTAGCGGGATGGTCTAGAGTCGCACCGTTGAGGCCAAGCCTGCGCTAGGCTCCAGGCCAGCCTAGCCAATCAGAACGCTCTTAGACTTGGGCTTTTCTTTGAGGGTGAGCAGACAGAAGCACTCAAGTCATTAGTTTTAAAGAAGGATGTATTTGCCGTTTTGCCGACCGGCTACGATTGGTCACAAATGCTGGCCTACTACGTGCACGTTCATCGCACCCACCGGCTTCAGCTCTGTGAATGGTCAGACCCCAGACTATACATTTCTGTATAGTTAGGCTTGCCAGGCTAATTCATAATGCTTGTTTAATAAAAAGGTGCAAAACTAAAAGTATGATATTTTGCACCACAAATGCATACACAAATGTAATGATAAAATGGTTCTTACCCAATTCTATACTGGCTTTGGTATACTGCATCTGCCAGTTGACCACTTCATTCTGGATGTTCCACTCCCTATGTCTCAGACTAGTTTTATCTGCAGTAAGCGTCCTGATAGCAGTCTCCAGATCCTTGGTTTTGGCTACAGCTGCTGGTGAAGTTGCTGCCTTGTAGATGGCATGGATTATATTTCCGGCAAACGGCGCAAGAGCACCTAAGATGCCAAGCCCAGTGTCTTTGGCGGTCACGTCTCGGACATGCTGTGAAAGCTCATTAGTTTTGGTGATTAAGTCTTGCTCTATCTGGCTCAACTCATCGTTAACTTGTTTCAGGTCTTTTTTGTATTTGTCCAAAGACTCTTTGATTGCCTCCTTTTCCTTACTCCATTTCTCCTTTTCCTTATCTACATTATCCTTTTCAGTAATGACATCACTAGCAGTTGTGGAAACATCTTTGCAGTGTTCCTCATACCTAAGAAACAAAAAGAGCACAAGAGGTCGTTACAGTGATACAGTGCCCTTTCTATCAACACTGCTGGATTTTCATAGATCAGCATTAGGTTTTGAAATAGATTGCCAATGTTTATGTTCTTTGGTCTGTTTTTGGCTGCATACAAGGTCAATGTGAACATTTCCTGGTTTGAGGTAGTACTCAAATTGTTTTTCAAGATTGGTAGGTCTGAAAATATCTTCTTCATTATGAAGTTATTCAGTTAGGCTAAACATACACTGAAAAGAATATAACCACATTAATGTTACATGATTCTGTTGTATAAATGAATGGCTGTGGCAAAATATGTTAGTTAGTAGTTACACTTAATAACATTGTGTTTGAAAGAAAAATATGACAGAGAAATATGTCAGGTCTTTTCAGGTACAGTATGTACAATCTGGGTCCCCAATACAGCTCATTCTCTGGGGTCAGACTATGGGGGTCCCCAATACAGCTCATATGTAGTGAATGGAGAGGGCAGTCACCCTGGCCTACGGGGTACCATACCTGCACCCTGGCCTACGGGCTATCATACCTGCACCCTGGCCTACGGGCTACCATACCTGCACCCTGGCCTACGGGCTACCATACCTGCACCCTGGCCTACGGGCTCCTACGGGGTACCATACCTGCACCCTGGCCTACGGGGTACCATACCTGCACCCTGGCCTACGGGGTACCATACCTGCACCCTGGCCTACGGGGTACCATACCTGCACCCTGGCTGCGAGGCCAAACACCAAGCTTCACCAGTATGGCCGTCAGAGTGCACACTCAAGTGTGTTGCCCAAATGTCACTTGTTTGTTGGGACGACTGAAGGTGTCAGGAGGGCAGTTACCAGATTACATTGGCGATAGGCAGCACAGCTGCTGCCCAGATTACAGAGGCCTAGTCTACTGCACAGCTGCTGCCCAGATTACAGAGGCCTAGTCTACCGCACAGCTGCTGCCCAGATTACAGAGGCCTACTGCACAGCTGCTGTCCAGATTACAGAGGCCTAGTCTACTGCACAGCTGCCCAGATTACAGAGGCCTAGTCTACTGCACAGCTGCTGCCAAGATTACAGAGGCCTAGTCTACCACACAGCTGCCACAGCTTCTGCCCAGATTACAGAGGCCTAGTCTACCGCACAGCTGCTGCCCAGATTACAGAGGCCTAGTCTACCGCACAGCTGCCCAGATTACAGAGGCCTAGTCTACCGCACAGATGCTGCCCAGATTACAGAGGCCTAGTCTACCGCACAGATGCTGCCCAGCCCCAGATGGTTACTGTTAGGCTACATTAGCTCAACAGCTAATATGTTGTTCCTATTGAGAATATGATCTTACTTTTTCGTAATGTCTTCAACTTCATTGATGATCTTGTTGATCCAATCTTTTGCCCTCTCCAGGTACCTCACAGCAAGCATGGCCTCATTCTTCTCCACTGCTATTCTAAGCATCGGGAACAGGTGCTTCACCAAGTTGTTACTGGTGCGCTCACACTAGGAGAGGAATGACGTTAGCCCATTATTTACTGTACGTGCCATCAGACTTAACGCAATATAGCAAAAGTGTTCTCCTGTCTACAGTGTTCTCCTGTCTAAAGTGTTCTCCTGTCTACAGTGTTGTCCTGTCTACAGTGTTCTCCCGTCTAAAGTGTTCTCCTGTCTACAGTGTTCTCCCGTCTAAAGTGTTCTCCTGTCTACAGTGTTCTCCCGTCTAAAGTGTTCTCCCGTCTAAAGTGTTCTCCTGTCTACAGTGTTCTCCCGTGTAAAGTGTTCTCCTGTCTACAGTGTTCTCCCGTCTAAAGTGTTCTCCTGTCTACAGTGTTCTCCTGTTCAAAGTGTTCTCCTGTCTACAGTGTTCTCCTGTCTTAAGTATTCTCCTGTCTACAGTGTTCTCCTGTCTAC